>NW_026057578.1:10182195-10202766 GCF_023721935.1 Panthera uncia | reverse complement strand
AAAAAAAATTTTTTTTTTTTTTTTTTTTTTTTTTTTTTTTTTTTTACTATTAAGTGTTTAAATTCAAGCTAGTTAACATGCCACGTAGTATTGGTTTCAGGAGTGGAACCCAGTGATTCATCTCTTACACACGACAGACACCCAGCGCTCGTTGCAAGTGTCCTCCTTAATGCCCATCCCCCATCTAGCCCATCCCCTTCCGCAACCCCCAGTTTGTTTTCTGCATTTAAGAGGCTCTTATGGTTTGTCTCCCTCTCTGTTTTTGCCTTCTATTCTATTGCATCAAAGAATTTGCTTTCACGTTTAAAAAAAAAAAAAATGTGAGGGGCGCCTGGGTGGCTCAGTCGGTTAAGCGTCCGACTTCGGCTCAGGTCACGATCTCACATTTCGTGAGTTCGAGCCCCGCGTCGGGCTCTGTGCTGACAGCTCGGAGCTTGGAGAGCCTGCTTCGGATTCTGTGTCTCCCTCTCTCTCTACCCCTCCCCCACTCATGCTCTGTCTCTCTCTCCAAAAATAAACAAACATTAAAAAAAATTTTTTTAATGCGTTAAATGATTGGCCACTCAATGACTTCCTCTCATTCGCCACATCACTGAGTCAACGGAGTCTTTGGGAAGTCCCCTTTGTCCTCTGGCCCCACCTAGCCCCAGCCCCGGAGGGGTGGGGATGCCCAGGCCAGCCCAGTGTGATGCACACACAGGTTTGTTCCCCACACGCAGCACCGGCTCGGAGAACAGGACCCAGGGTGGGCCTTCGAAGGTGGAGGGTCCGTGAGGTCAGTAAAGGCCGGTGGAAAGACTCAAGGTGAGACCTTCCCTCGTTGCCCCAAATCTGAAATCATCTGGGAACTCTGTCCGGAGGGGTGACCTCCGTGTCTGAAGAAAACACGCGTGCCGGTCTGGAGAGATGAGGCCTCCCTCCGCGTGCAGCCCGCCCTTCACCCACAGGTCCCCGGTGACGGTCCAGCTGCCATTTCGGTCTATGCACAGTCACCGGCCTCGCCGCTGATCCCCTAAGAACAGGCGAGGAACCCCAGCTCAGAGAACGGGCCCCCTGTCACTCAGTAAGGATGGGAACTGCTGTTCAAGTCTGCCTCCCGTCCAGCTGGGTCCATGGCACGTTTCCCTGTGCTGCCCGCCCCCAAATTGCAGCACATCCCCTCAAATGGCATTGAATCCATTTCCACCCCCCCCCCCCCCCCCATCAGGGCCCAGAAGAAAAGCAGTACTTTTTCCTGGTGTCTTCCTCAAGCACGAAGCCGTTTTGGAGCAAAAGTCTCCACGTCTGCACAAGCCGGCCTGGCTAGCGGACTTTTCCCTGGGCTGATTTTCTCCAATTCTGCTGGTGATGAGCTGCCTAATAAAATTATGCTAAGTTATGTGCACAGAGCATCTTCCACTCTAATTATTGGCCATGCCTCTGAAGAATTCCCCAGCAGCTCACCTCTTTCTTTGGGTCTCATTAGTCGTTTGGGCCAATTTAAGCCCCCAGCCACCCCCCCCCCTTTTCCCAGCTCTACCTGAATCAGCAGGGCTCTGGATGTCATTAGCTACTCCAATTGCCTTTTAAAAAATCTGTTTCACATAAAAGGACAAATGAGAATGACTATTTGCCCATCTTTAAGACACTAACTACATTCTTTTCCACAGACTGTTCTCGTTACTCTTTCTTTCTTTGGGAGGAATTTGAACACGGCCTGGGCTCCTGCACGCAGTTCATGACTGCAAAAGGCTTCCTCCTCGAAACCGGACCCAAGCGGGCATATTCTGGAAACGCGGCAGCTTCGAAGAACATGTCTCGGTTCAGCTTTCTCTACCTATCTTCCCCCAGACTCACCTGCTTCCCGGGACTGGCGAACGACCGGCCACCAGCTGCGCAGGCAGAACAGAAGGCCTTGGTAGTATTCGCTGGAAAAGCAAGAACTTCATCCAAGGACCAGCGTCTTCTCCCCTTTATTTAATAGCCAATAAAATCACAAGAAATACCAGGGATGAGAGTGGGTTGATTCCAGTGGGAGGGGTGGGTCTCACCGGAGCCCTCGTAGCCCACGGAGGTGGAAACGAGAACGGGCAGGGACGGGTCAGTGAGGCATACGTAGTAGGAGGCAGTGAAACAGGGCCTCTCGGACACAGTTCAAGTGCAGCAGGCAAGCTTCAATAATGCCTGCTCGGTTCTTAGACAGGACTCCTTAGCCCGAACGCCACGGTCTGCAGGCCCTGTGTCCCTGCCCTCGCCTCCTCCGTGCCCCGCCTTGGCCTTAGCACACCAGCCACGTGCCCCTCTTTCTGCTCCTCCAACATGCCCAGCCTCTCCTACCCCAGGGCCTTTGCACTCTCCACTGCATCAATGCCGCTGCCCCGGAGCTTACCGTGACCCCCACCTCTTCATCCTTCATCTTTCTGCTTCAGTGGCCCATCCCCGAAGGGTGCTTCCCTGACCCCCATCACTTTCTCCACTCTTACTCCTACTTGATCAATACCCTCTGCCCACCCCTCACCCCCCTTTGTCTTAGGAGGGTATTAGAGTCTGTATCTGTCTTTCGTCTCTCTCACGCACACATGGATGTAACCACTAGGAAGGTGGGGACCGTCCACTTGTTCTCCACGATCCTCCAGCCCCAAGAGCAGTACCGAACACACAGTAGGTGCTCAGTAAATATTTGGTGAACGAACGAACGGAAGTCAGCATGTTCCGTCTAACCCCGGTCCCCCTTTCTCTTTCTGGCTCTTGCACTCTTTCTTGAAGAAAATTTAAGAATATTCCGGAGCTCAGGTGGACCCAAGAAAAGAAAACGTGCTCTTAAATCTCTTGAAAATGGGACAGCAGAGGTTCAGAACGCAAAGCTCTTCGTGTGAGCGAACAGAACCTGCAGGCTGCGGTCTAAGAACCGGGACCCGTTAGGTCATCAAGCACAGACCGTGGAGCTAGTGACTTCACGATGTGATTCAACTACCCCAAATCTTAGAGG
Source organism: Panthera uncia (assembly GCF_023721935.1). Classification (NCBI taxonomy): domain Eukaryota; kingdom Metazoa; phylum Chordata; class Mammalia; order Carnivora; family Felidae; genus Panthera; species Panthera uncia. The sequence continues at coordinate 10,199,798 of NW_026057578.1, read as the reverse complement.
GAACCCGTTTCAAAGTCCAAACCTCAACATGGAAGGCTGAGGGGTGGCTTGGCTTTGACATTCCTGCGAGAAGGCAGGCCCTCTGAAAAGACGCTGCGTTACAGATAACTCATCCACCAAAGGGGGAGAAGGGAGAGGGCTAAACCCCAGCATCGGGTGTGTTTGTCTGCTAAGTCTTTGGATGGAAACTGATCCGGGGATGCGTGATCCTCCAAAAATCCGCCGGCCCCCAAAGTGCTGAAGTTACCCTCTGACCACAGCCACATGGAGGATGAAATCAAATCCCACGGAAAGATTTGACTTTTTTAACATTATGCAATGTTTGGGTGAAGAAAAGGGGGGAGGCATCAGGGGGGAGAAAGAAAACTCCTCTTTTTCCCAGAGTTTAGCAAAGCTATTTCTAGCTTTTAATGATACATTTCATGGGTAGCTTTGAGAGGCACGAAGGCGGGACTGTTCTATTATGTAACCCATTTCAAGTAGGAAATTAGCGAGTCCTGAATGAATTCTGTTACTGTGCTCGACTTCTGGAAAGTTTGGAGCGACTACAGTTCTATTTTGAGGTGAGCAAATCCATCATTTATAGGTCTCCTCACAAATACCGCAGGGTTTCATGTCACCCTGAAAAGTTTCATAACAAAAACAGTTCAAGTACTTGGGGGCGTTGGTACATTGCGTCTCAAAACCTTATTAGCCCGAATAAGGAGTAGGGCAAGCCTTCCCAGTGGCCAAATATTCAAAAATACAAATATCCAAGATCAAGTAAATATTCATCTCTCACAGTCCCTCCCCCACCCAACCCCAGCGTGTGTGTGTGTGCGTTGTGTGTGTGTGTGTGTTTTAAGCTAAGTCCAGCAAAATAGTCTGGTCAACAACATAAAAAGAAATGTCTGTTTTTAACGGAGCCGTTGGCCATGAAATAAATTCTGAAACTATGAAAGCAGCGTCTTGAACAGAGCAGCTGGGTTCACTGGACCTTCCTGGTTGTTGAAAACAGGAAACATAAAGGTCTTTCGATCTCAAGCTCCCCCTAGCGGCGGGAATGGAGCGGTGCCTACACCCGGATGGAATTTCACAGCAGGCAAATGCCACGGAAGACCACTTTGATGGCCACAGGGTTAAGGAAAAGTACCGTTCGCCCCTCTTGAGCCCAGGTCACCAGAGCCGAGAGCATGCGTCTCCGATTTGCTGGGAGGAGCCGCAACTGATGGAGACAAGCGCATTGACAACGCTCCTTCCGATCGACACCCTGGGGGTGACCCTCTCAACGAGAGCCAGTATGTGGAAACCAGCAGCCCACACCACAAATAGCTCCTAATTAAAACATGTGGCTCGTTGGCACATAGCTGGTTTCCCGAGACACGGGCGTTCACACCGCAGTGATAAAGCGGACGTGTGCAGGTTGTATCGGGGGTTCTCAACCGCGGTACCTTTGACATTCGGGGTCGAGTGACTCCACGGGGTGGGGGGCTGTCCTGCGGCATCGCTGGCCTCTCATCAGGCCCCTGAGCACCCCACCCCAACCGTGACAACCAAAAATGCCTCGGACACTGCCCCAAGTCCCGTGGTGGACAAAAGCCTTCCAGCTGAGAATCACTGGGTGAGATTAATAAAATATTAGAAACCTCTCCTCCCTGAAAGTTAGGTGACTGCATTCCTACATCTCATATTATTTGATTTTTTTTTTTAAAGGTATCCAAACAGATCAAGGACTACATGTGTATAAATCTGAATCCTATAAAATACTTTTCTCCTTTTTCCTATTTGTATCGGTCACCTTTTGAAATTCTGACATGTCTGGAATAGACAACGGTACAGAATAATAAATAATGCACGGGTTTGGGATGGGATTTTTTTTTTTTTTTTGGCCAAAATCAAAATAACTGGAAAAACAGTTCTTCCCTTTTTGTACCATGAGATACACACAAAATCGGAGCGTTATCATAAAAAGCCTTCATTTTGACACCAGAATTCCTGTTTCCGCACAAATTAAAATGATCCCCAAAGGCAGAAAGTACACAAGCTTTATTGGGCAGCAGCAATGAGCCACGCTGGCACACAATGAAAGGACAACCGGTCAGAAACACGCAGGATCACATGTGTATCATCACGGGATCGAGGATTTAAATCATCTGGGAGTTCCTGCTAAATTAAAGCATCCTGTACCAGAGCTTCCCGCTAATGAAAGAACGCTGTCCTGGTGGATATGTGCTATGTGCATTACACGGACGAATCCACTAATGAGGAGGCCGCCGGCTCCTAGATGAGCTTACGGCTACCCCCCCTGCAACAAAATCATAGAGTGGCCACAATTTTTGTTTGCTAATACCGCGGCCCCCCCCGCCACCCCCCCCCACAAACGCAGTATCCACTGACGTTGCCCAGTGACGTTAACGGACGGCACCCCCAAGCACGCGGTGACAGAGAAGCCGGATCCGCAGGAACAGCGCCATGGCGTGAGCGGACGCCGCGGAGCGCGAGGTCTCGGGGACGCTGCCCGCACGGTGGCAATGCCTCTCGGTTCCGTTCCGAAACACAAGATGTATTTTCCCAAGATGAAATGAACATCATTAATGGAAATATTTTCCACTACGTATACGTGGCAAAAGGTTTTACATGAAAGGAAGGGGGGAGAAGTAAAATCTGTTCTATTTACAAGCTCCTTTTATGTTTTTTGATGACAACAAAGCTGGAAGTAACGGGATTTTGATGCAAATCAAGTATCTCATCAAAAACTCAGGTCACACACACACACACACTTAAACACACACACAAAAGATTAAAGATAAAAACAGCTGAGAGGTGTTTGTCTTCAACAGGATGGTGCGGAAGCACGTGTAGGTCCCACTGGCGATTTGGCAAAGGTTTAAAATGCTGCCCCATAAAGGCATGAGGGCTTTCCCATCCCCACCCCAGTAAAAACAAAACAAAGTATAAAAGCAAAAATCTGGAAAAGGAGAAGAGGCATTATTGTGTCCATTCCCAATGAGCACAGAACTCAAAATACATTCAGAAGTTGTCAGTGTGACCTAAGCTTTCAGCAGAGAGCACACAGAGGGGACCAGACACGGGTACCGAAGCAGACTACACACAAGAGGGCTTAGGAAGGGAAGCTGGCCTGGGGCCCGGATGGGACAACACCAACAGCGGGACACATCCCAGCTCGCGGTCTCCCGGCTCCAGGCGGCTGCAAAGGTGGTTTGCTCCGATGTCTACACGCCCCCTGGGACGCCCCTCCTTCGCTCTGTGGCAAAGTCCACTGCCCCAAGCAGCCAGAGATGGTGCAACCAGACCCCCCTAGCACCACGGGCAACACGCATGTGAGCATGTGCGCCCTCCAAATTAGGATCCAGACTGTCAGGCTTCAGAAATTACTGAAATGGAGAAGCTTGTCTGGTCATTTTCTTAGAGGAAGGAAGTGGGGGGGGGGGGGGAACGAACCCGTACGGTCCCCCTCATCCTCATGCACGTACAACCACCACCAAAAGACAGAACAAAAAAAATCAAAAAATAACAAAAGTGCTAACCAGGACAGGAATACCCAGTGGTGTCAGGGGGCGGGGGTGGGGGGTTAATTTTCACTTTGAGGAGAAAGGTTTGAATAGCACTGATTGTGTGCCGTGGGGCCTCCGGCCTCAAATCAAATAGGCTGCCGGAGACTTGGGTCCCACCGAGGTCCAAGGTGAGGGGCAGGGGTCAGTGGTGCTTCCTAAATTCCTTCCAGATTGGTAAGCCGAGAGAGAGGTCAACGGGATCGGTCTGCTCAAGATGTACGAACTCAGGAGGTTCCTGTTTTACCTTTCCCCGCAACTGAGATAACCCTCGTGCACACGGGTCCTCTGCTGGGACCGGTCTGACGGGTGCAGGTAAGGATCCCGTACCCTCGACCGACTTGAGGCTCCTGCCCTTTGGGGCTCCAGAGTTTGAGAAGCACACGCATCCCCAGACACCCGACGACCCCCGGCAGGTGGAGGGAGCAGGCCGCCCACTGATGGGGAGGCTCCCCGGCGGGGGGGTCGGGGCTCCGCTTGGGGTTGAGGTCCCTCTGGCCCCCGACTGCCTCCGCCAGACGAGAGGACAAGGTTGCAATGGCACAGACCAGCACCCCTCCACTTTCAGGCGTGGCTTCTTCGGCAGCTCTCTTCCTGGGAGATGTCAGGTGGCATCCCAGGCGTTGACTTCAAAAGTCAGCTCACACACCTGGATCGAACTTGGGACTTGAGGGGGAAAAAACACAAAGCAAGAGACCGTCTCCCTGTATCTGCTGGGAACGTCCAAAATTTCCTCACAGCACTTCTGGCAAGACCTACCTGCAGAAGCCATCACCTGTCTGTGAACAAGGCCAGGTTCAGGGTTTGCAACCTCAGATCAGAACAGCTTAAGACTTACAATCGGGCTTCTAAGAAGACAGATCAAAGTATGAACTCCTGAGCCCAAGGCTCCCTCCTCTACCTTTGAAACTACGTAACATCACTCAGAGAGAAGTCAGACCCGTTCAATCTTTCCGGCTGAAAGGTCCTATTCCTAAATAACCATTCATTCACGGCGACCTATATGCCCTGCAGATCCTTCCGGTGTGGCAGAGATGGCTGGAACAGAACGGCCGAAATACTGCAAAAATGCAGAATCTTAAAACAGAAGCAATGCCAAGAGCCAGTTTACCCAGTGCCTGAAACTTAGAATCATTTTATAAGGGTTTAAAAGGGCAACATAAGTACATGAGCATATGGAGAGTGCTCCCAAGGCCAGGAACCGATGTGCCCGCTCCTCCCGCCCCCAACCCCCCAGCCGCAGGCTGAGCGTAGGGCCGTGGGCGCGGCGGCCAGGCTGGAGCTCGCGTCTCTGAAGCACGCACAAGAAGCGTCATGCTGAAGGGCTGAAGGAATTAACCACGGATCCGAGATCGCAAACAGTCACTGGAAGATCCGCCGACTTAACCCTGATGGCACGCATATGTGGCACCAAGTGACTCGAAAACCCAAGAATGCCTTGCCCCGCCACGCCCAGCGCTTGAAAACTCCCTTCCCTCCTCTGGAAAGAGAAGCCACAGCTTTATAAGAAACACACGTGCGGGTACGCCATCCCGGTGGGGGAGGGGTCTCTACCGCTGGCGGCCTTCCAGCAAGCTCCCCCTGGAGATCTCGAGAGGCAGCGGAACGGAGCCCCGACCCCAGAGCCGGCAGCCTGGGCCTCCTCCTCCCAGGGACTCTCTGCTCGAAGCTGCCGCCGACGAAGGGCATGGTTATGATGCCTCTGCCTTGGCCATTTCATCCTCCTGATGGGAAACAGATTTCTGTGGAAGCCGAGAGCCCCCAGCCCTGACCCTGCACTCTGGACTCAGGAGGCCTGAGCCTCATATGCTACATTGTCTAAAGAATTAGCTGAGTCTCTTATCACCCTGTCGACACATTTAGGAGCCGTTCGGTGGCACCTTTCCTGCTAAAGCAACTGCTGAAAATGTCTGAGGGGTGTCCTCAGATGGCCACAGGCTTTGTAATTGTTACCAGGTCCGAACACAGCAGGGTAACACCTTTGAAATTCTTTTACGAGGAGGCAGGTGGCGCTAACTCGGGCACCGTCGAAGCTGAATCTGACGCAGGAGAACAGAGGGGATTTACGGCTCGCTCGCTCTGCCCTGGTCCGCTCTGTGTCGCTCTGGGAAGGCAGCGTGGCTTCGGCAAGCAGAGCGGCCTCGGGCGGGGTGGGTGGCACTCCGGCCGTGCGACTACCGTCTGGGTCACTTTTGACCAGAGTCATGGCCTTTTCCCACAAACCTGTAGACCGAGAGCTTGATGCTTCTCCGCAGCCAGTTTTTTCAGAGCGAGAAAGACGCGGGGAGCACACACACATTAGGACTGTTTAAAACAAAAACACAAACAAACCCTTCTACAATCCGCAGCTGGACAGAAACTTCTATCACACGACACCGGAATCCCAGTCCTCGGAAGCTCGCACGGTGACCCACGTATGAATGTGTTAGCCGAGCCACCAGCTTTCACGTATATACATTCACTTGAGGCCGAGTCATCCGGGGCTCGAGCAGGCCCCCGCGGGCACGTCCCAGGAGCCTGCCCCGTTGAACCAGCCTCGGGACTCTGCACATTCAGCCGCTTCGCGTCCAAACGGCACGCGGTAGCCATTACCGCGAGATCCACAGGTGGCGGTTAAAAAAAACGCAACTTGAACTCTGTCCACCGGGAGGGCGCAGAGGCCGCGGTGCCCTCGGCCCGCGCACGCCTACGAGGTGAGCTTCGAGTAGCTGGGCGGGGAGAACCGTCTCCGCAGATACTTGAGAACGTACAGGGGGAGACAGCTGACCAGAGTGATAACGGACACCTTCCACAAGAATGACAAAGTGGCGATGAAGTACACATCTGCAATGCAAGCAAAAGGGAAGACGGCGGTGAGGCGCGAGGACGATCCAGTAGGCCGGTGCAGCTCAGGAACAGGCAGCAGGGGAATGGGGTGGGGGGGGGGGGGGGGGGGGGGGGGGGGCTGCCTCTCCTCACTGACACATGGCCTCCTGGCACCGGCCCCTTTCCTGGGCTCCGTCTCCAGGGCTGGGATTCTCCCCACTCCCTCCTCTCTCTGACCTGTGCCTTCACCGACAGTCACTGAAATGCTACTTCCAACACCAGGAAAACAAAACTACAGGCAGAAACAATTCTTACAGGTGTTTCTGATCTGGAATCTGACAGCTGGCGCTTTTCTTTGCAAACCCCGCCGCCCGAGAGCAGAAAGGCACTCCGACACCAGACATGTTTTCCCCTCGCCTCCGGGATGGTCACCAAAGCCCAGGACGGGTGGGGTCTGAGGGCGGTGCAGAGCGGGAACCGGGTGGCCTAGGGGGCTTCCACTGAGGGTCAGACGCCCCCTTCCGCTGCAGGACAGCGAGCCCGCGGTCTGGAGGGTTTTGAGAGAGCAGAGCACAGCCCGCAGCCTTCCTCAGTAGTGGAGTGGACACCACTTCCGGGGCACAGATGGGGAGCGTGTGGCTGGCACGGGCCACGGTCCCACCCGTGCGTCTGCCCAGCCGGCCCTATGACAGCTTCCTGAGGGCAGAGCTCGCCACCCCCAAGCCACTGAGTACACAGTAGGTGTTCACAAAAACGCATTCTGAGAGACTCTCAGGACAAGTGTGAAACTAAGACTTCAGTAACCGGATGTTCCTTTTACCTTGACCAAAACCTTATGGAGCGTTTGCTGATGAACATGAGACCTGATCAGAGACGCCTTCAGGGGAAGGTGGAGTTTCTTAACCTACTGATAAGGACAAATCCTGTGGGACTTACCATTTATTCATGAACAAAACCTGGATGTCCGACATCGCATTCGCCCCCCAGAGCCCGGCACTTTGCCCGGATCCCTCAAGAAACCTACCAGGCCTCTGTCGAATTCAACGGAACCCCCTTCGAAGTCACTTAGTGCAGTGTGTTTTCAAAAGGAAACACTCCATTGACATTGTGCCCACCAGCCTCTGTTCCGGGAAGCTGATCCACAGGTGCTATCTGCCCCACGGGGACACCAGTAAGAAAATGGGGGCAGCTGAGTGCCAAGGCCAGCTGGACAAAGACCCCAGGATGAGCGCTGGGCAGGGGGCCCCTGGACCTCACTGCCCGGCTTCAGCCACAGAGCGGGTCTTACCGATGAACTCGTGGAGGAACACCAGGGAGGCGATGTAGCAGGCCAGACTGAGCAGCTCGGCCACGGTCATGAGCCAGTGCCATGTCTGGATGGTCAGGGCCACCATGAGCAGCTCCGTGAGGATCAGCGACGTGAAGGAAATGGCCACGATGTGCACGAACTCGGACTCGAACAGCAGCAGGGCCCCGTACATGATGGTGCTCCCTACGAAGGCAGACGGAGCCGGTGTCCCCGCACAGCCCTGCCTGCCCGCAGCTGCCGCCCCTCCCGCTCCCCTCCAGAGCCCCCTCGGCCTGGGCTCCTTTTCCTTTATTTTCCATTTAGACATGAAAGATGGCACTTGCTAAATGAGGTTGATGAGTGGTGCTTTATGGAGGCTTTAAAGAGGTGTCTCCTTCTGATTTCCTATTTTCTCTTTGGACCTTACGTCATAAGGAGTCTATAATTGCAGGGGAGAAGAAAGAGAGAGAGACAGAGGGAGAGACAGAGGGAAGGAGGGAAGGGGAGAAATGGAAAGGGGAAAAAAACAAAATGGGCTAAATGGGTGAGGGGCACTAAGAAAGACACTTGGGATGAGCACCGGGTGTTATACATAGAGGATGACCACTGGAATGTACTCCTGAAATCATCATTGCACTAGATGCTAACTAACTTGGATGTAAATTTAAAAAAAAAAGATGGGTGGGGCGCCTGGGTGGCTCAGTCGGTTAAGCGTCCGACTTCAGCTCAGGTCACGATCTTGCGGTCCGCAAGTTCGAGCCCCGCGTCGGGCTCTGGGCTGATGGCTCGGAGCCTGGAGCCTGCTTCCGACTCTGTGTCTCCCTCTCTCTCTGCCCCTCCCCCATTCATGCTCTGTCTCTCTCTGTCTCAAAAATAAGTAAGCATTAAAAAATTAAAAAAAAAAGATGGTCAATCTTAAGTCATGTGTTGTTTTACGCCCTAACGCCCACAACACACACACACACACACACACACACACACACACACACACACAATGCCAGAGGTAACCCAGAGACACTCAGAGCATCCTGTACCTATAAGGAGGCAAGAAAGGAAAGTGGGAGAGGGAACGGATACGTGTTTTTCTAGCACAGCAGAAAAGCAGAGAGATGGTGCTCACACACAGCTCAAATATCCGACAGCACAAGAATATTACACAGAGGCAGGGCCAGGAGATGCTCAACCCCAAAACTCCTCAAGCGACTGCCCATCGTGCCAGGGGTTCAGGATGAAGGGGTGAAATGGGGCTTCAGTGCTCCTGATTTATGAACTTTTACATACAAAAGGTGGCTGCAAAAATCAATGCGTATATTATACTTTGATGTACTTCTTAAAAATCCTCCCCCCGATTTTTTTTACTGATAATTTAACTTCCTGCCAACAATTTTAACAGTATCTACACCTATTGGTTGCACACGACATCAGTAAGACCACCCCCCACAACACACAATGTATATTTGTAAAGTAGACGTCTGTACCTGGGCAGACGTAGATGGATATTACGACCACTGCACAATCACATATATTATAAAACACGCATACAAACAGAAATAAACACCAACAGGGGTTTTGGTATTTTCTCCTCCTACACTTAAAAGTCATCCTACAAAGTCTCTCTGCAGTCTGAGAGACCCTCCCTGGAGGCCAGTGAAGCAGACACATTTCTCAAAAACTATAAGGACCTCAGAAAAAGTATCAGAACATTCCAGAAAGCAACCGCTTTTTGTCACAGTGGCTCGCACACCCCAGCAGGTGGTGATTGGTGTTCGTTGTATTTTTCTCTGAGTCTGTCTCCTGAAGCAGACAGCACCTCCTCACAGATCTATCACCGTGCTGAGTGTTCTGGTCCTTACAAAATGCCGGGTAGGGCCCCCTTGGGGTGCACCGTCCCACCCCTTAACCAAGTTTCAGGGTTCCAGCTTCTTCGTGTTCTACAGACAACAGAACCCCCAGGATAACCCCACAGCTGGTGTGACTTTTCTCACCTTGATAGATGCTAATCAAAACCCATATTAAGAAGGTCTTGTAGGACAACGGTCTTCCCTAAACGAGAGAACGAGAAAGAGCAGGTTATGGTGTGTGGCTCACCCAGGGTGTCAGCTGCCCCACGCTTCCCTGCCACCAACAAGGCAACCTGCCTGTTTTCATCAAAAAAAAAAAAAAAGCGTCTCGCACATGTCTGGACATGTTTGAGAAATTACACGTTTAAAAGACAATTGATATTCGGTGGGAATAAATCTGCCCTTCAGTAAAACTCCTGGAAGACAAATAAACGAAATCTCACACACACACACACACACACACACACACACACACACACACACACTTTTTAGAAGCATACACCAAAATGCTTCCAGGAGCCTCAGTGGCAGAATGGAACTGTCAGGGGCTCTTTTTTTTTTTTTTTTTTTTAAGTTTTTGGTTGGTTAGTTGAAGTTTTCAGTTTACATATTACTGTACAGTTTAACATTCTCTAGGAGCATACATATGGCTTTTTTAAGAGAAAAGAATGTAAAACCGCACTCCTTCCTCTCAAGAAAGCTGCCACCAGCTCAAATCGTCGAAATCCGTGTGTTCAAACCGGAAATGGAGGGTCTGCGTGAAATGAAAGTAGGGAGAGAGGGAGAAAGAAGCGGAAGGAGGAGGAAGGGAAGGAGGAGTTCACTGAACCTTGAGAAGATCCTTGTAGAGCTCAGGATACAGCATGGCAACTTCTGACTTCACATCTTTGTCCAGGACCAGAGAGAATACGGGAAACATGGTGTAAATGGTGGAGTACCTGGGGGAGAAAAATCGCCGCACGTGAGACGGGCCGATGGAAAAGGAACAGTCTGCTTCTCCGGCCTCTGGAGCCCCATTCCCATGCATTTCTTCAGGAACTACTCACTAAGTGCCCATCACGGGCCAGGGCTGGTTTTAAGGACTGGAGCTTCAGATGAGAAACAGAACATCTGCCCTCGGAGAGCTGTCCTGCCCATCTGTGAGCCAACAAAGTCGGTAAACTACACTGTGTGCTGCAGGTAAGTGCTGGGAAGGCCACTGCAATGGGAGGAGAGGGAAAGAGCCGTGGGGGTGGTATGATTTTTTAGAGTGGGTGCCCAAAGGATGTGACAGTTGAGTAAACACCCATAAAAGGTGAGAGGCAGCCATGCCCAAATGAAGGGAAGGGCATCCCAGGCGGAGAGAACAGCACGTGCAAAGGTCCTGAGGCGAGGACCCGTTTGAAGGACAGCAAGGCAGCCAGTATAGCTGGAGCTGAGCGAGTGAGGGGGAGAGAGGAGATGGGAACTGAGGGCGGCGAGGGGTCCGCGGCGGGCCACACGGAACACATTTCGGGGAGCCCCTACGTTCTGGCAGGTTCTTTCATTCTTCTGGGACCTGACAAAGGACAGTCCACTTTTCCAGTTAGAGGCAGGCATGGGGCGCCTGGGTGGCTCAGTTGGTTAAGCGGCCGACTTCGGCTCAGGTCATGATCTCAGAGTCCGTGGGTTCGAGCCCCGCGTCGGGCTCTGTGCTGACAGCTCAGAGCCTGGAGCCTGTTTCAGATTCTGTGTCTCCCTCTCTCTCTGACCCTCCCCCGTTCGTGCCCTGTCTCTTTCTGTCTCAAAAACAGACATTAAAAAAAATTTTTTTTAATAAAAAATAAAATAAAAATTAAAAAAAAAAAAAAAAGAAGCAGGCAGAATTCTTTGTGAGACTCTCCCCTGGGACCAGCCAGCCTTTCTGTGCTTCCTGCCTCCTCACAACCAGGCGTGTGCCCTACACACGTCTCTATCTAGGACACGTGTCACCCAATCCACCTACCTGGGTGACTCACACACTGAGAACATTCTCTGAAGGATCAAAAGGAACGTCATGAGTTCCAAGTCAGGAATGGGGGTGGAGCCGATGGCAGCAAATGTCCACGTGACCCCTGTCTGACAGGTCACTGGCACACAGCAGTCAGGCTCTGCTAGGGACATCTCCCAGGACAGCAAGGCTCTGGCCCGCCCGACAGACCCAGCAGCAGGACATTCTACCGGGTCCACGACAGGGAGGGTACTTTCCAGACACGTCTTTCCCCTTTTTCTAAGACCCCAATGAAATCACTGAGTCTGGGAACCTTCGATCTTGCTTTGGTCGCCATCACCAATAAGCTCGGACGGTCATGGGCAAGCATTCTCCCCCCTCCAGGTCCAAACCGCCAAGCGCTGTGAACCACAAGCCCACCGAGCTCCACTTTCTCAGTCTGGGTATAGGCTGAGCCATTCAAAAATAAAAATCCGGGGCGCCTGGGGGGCTCTGTCGGTTGGGCATCCAACTTCGGCTCGGGTCATGATCTCACATTTGGGGGTTTGAGCCCCGTGTGGGGCTCTGTGCTGACGCCTCAGAGCCTGGAGCCTGTTTCAGATTCTATGTCTCCCTCTCTCTCTGCCCCTCCCCTACTCGTGCTCTGTCTCTCTCTGTCTCAAAAATAAATTTTAAAAAAAAAACAAAAAAAACCCAAAAACATTACAAATAAAAATCCAAGTTAGGTTCTCAACTACATCCCGGGCAACTCAGGGGCTGAACAGTCGAGACACAATGTTTCTTCTCTCCTCTGTGGTATGTTAGGGAGGTTTCATAAAAAGTTAATAACCCTGCCTAGCTTTCCTTACCCAATGATGAGGAATCCTTGGTAGAGAGGAACCGACGCAAAGTAAAACACAGAGGAAAAGACAGCCTGTGCCAACGAGAAAGGAAGATGTTACCAAAAATCATTGACAAAGGCCCTACCTTTATATAATAACAACACCCCACCCTTAACGTACCGCAAGCTTTACTGACACAGTTGTGAGTGCTTTCAGTAAATCAGCTCATTTAACAATTATAACCACCTCATGAGACAGGTACTGTTGTCATCAACCCCTATTTACAGAGGAGAAGAGTAAGGCACAGAGAGGTTAAGTGACTCGCCTACAATCACACAGCTCACGAGGGATAGAGCGAGGAGTCGTTCCCAGGTAGTTTAGCTCCAGAGACCATGCTCAGCCCCCTTGTGAACACTGAGTTACACAGGCTACTACACCCAGGGGCGCTCTCTCCGTGACCTCTGTGAATCTCCAGAACCACCCATGAGATCGAGTCCTAGTATCACCTGCCTTTCACAGACGGGGAATCTGAGCAGGTAAACTTCACTGCAGGGTTAAACCCAGCTCTGTCTCCAGAGCCCGCGCTCCTGACAGCTCAGAAGCACCGCCTCTCTGGGCATGCGCCCAAGAAACAAGTTAGCAGAGGTATGGAAACATAGAGACACCTGCACCATGAGGATGGGCACCCGTTACCCCGGAGGGCGGGGTTACAGACAAGGCTTCCCTTCTCACATGACACTTTTTACAATTTTGGGAAATTTTTATGAAGAGCCCACAAGCAGGAACACCTTTGCAATTAGACAAGAGCAGCATTTCCAAACCTTTACTGAAATGTCTACTTCCTGGTTTGGAAAATATTAGCTACTGGCAGTGAAAAACAGGCTGGGGACATAAAATCTGACTTGATGCTCTGTTAGGTCCTTCTCTGGACACCTACAGGCTAACAGAAGGAAAGTGGCCTCAAAGCGAATTCCTGTGAGCAGAAAACCAAAAAGAGGCCGGCAACAGCTGAAGGCTTTTCAAAGACTAAGGACAAGAGGCGGAGGCAGGCTGGCCATCAGCAAGGGTATCTCACTGGAGGCATCTCCCCGTCAGCACCCGCTCTGGGTGCTGACCTGGCACGGAGCTCCAAATGCAGGTGCCACCCGGGACCACGGTCCTGGGCAGCCCCAGCTGCACCCCCTGGTCATATTTCAGAACTGAAAGGTGAAAGCCACCTTTCAAATGACTTTTCCCCCAGGCTGGGCCGTGGCACAGAAAGGACGTTTGTAAAAAAGTCAAGAATCTGGTGCGTAGTTTTGCAAATCAAGGTCAAGAGCCTCCTTCCCCTAAAAGGGCCTGGCTGGCCAAAAGCCTTCTTCATCTTGGAGAGAACACTTTAGGGAAAATAAACCACTGTGGCCGCATCTATCAAAGAGAACAACGTCAAAGTGCAGTCCTAACAGGGACTTGCTCTTAGCCAACCACTTTCAGCACAGTGGACAGGGGTGAACGCATTTTCCCACAGCACAAAGAACAATTTCTCATCCTGGAATTTTTTTCTAAACTGAGGCTCATGGTAACATACAGACATTGCTGAAGTCAGCTCATCCAGGCCAGCTCTTGTGTGCATGGCCACGGACAAGCTGATTAATCTTCCAGTGATTAAATCATAGTAATATCCAGGATGATTCATGAGCTAACATAAATTAAAAGCACAGATGTGGTCTGGGGCGCCTGGGTGGGTCTGGCAGCTAAGCGTCCGACTCTTGATTTCCGCTCAGGTCATGATCTCACGGTTCATGGGTTCGAGCCCCGCATCAGGGCTCCGTGCTGTCAGTGTGGAACCTGCTTGGGATTCTCTCTCTCCCTCCCTGGTTTGCATCTCTCTCTCCCTTTCTCTCCGCCCCTCCCTGGTTTGCAGGCTGTGCGTGCGCTCTTTCTCTCAATAAATAAATAAATAAACTTAAAAAAAAAAGTACAGTACAGATATGGTCTGATGAATCATGACAGCTATTTTGATCATGTTGATAAAAATCACTTGAAGGCTTCTACGCTCTCAAATGCAACAGATACTGAAAACATAAAATCAGGGGCACCTGGGTGGTTCAGTGTCCGACTTCGGCTCAGGTCATATCTCACAGTTCATGAGTCCGAGCCCTACACCGGGCTCTGTGCTGATGGCTCAGAGCCTAGAGCCCGATTCAGATTCTGTGTCTCCCTCTCTCTCTGCCCCTCCCCTGCTCATGCACTCTCTCTCTCTCAAAAATAAACATTTAAAAAATTCAAAAAGTTTTTAAAAAAGAAAAAGGAGGGAAGGGAGGCCTTACGTGCACTTACTTGGAAAGGCAGGATGTCTTTTATGTTGTGATTAAGCTCCTTTCCCACAGATTAAAATGTCCCCTTACCGTACACATCTTCCTGTTTTGTTTTGATTAACAGCGGTAAGGATGCCTTCAGCACTCGATGCCTTAGAAAACTCTGCTTCTCAAAGTGGCCTTGGCCGAGAGGCAAGACACATCTTACCATCCCCATGTCACAAACGGAAGACTGAGGCCCAGAGGGGGAAAGTGACTTGCTCGAAGTCTCAGAGACACATCGTGGGGGGGTCAGAAAGGGAGGTGGGTGCCAAGACACATCGCCCCTATGTTCTCTCCGCTTAATGGGGGTGTTTTCACCTAAGTGTCCACGGAGGAGAATCAGTCAATAGTGTTTCAACACCCAGAATAGTTTCTTTCCCACCCTTTGGCCTTCCTCCCAGTATGCACTTAATCGCTGCAGCCTGATGACGGATGTTCAAAGGAGCTGGGGAGACAGGAGGTGGGAAAATACTCTAGAATCTTTTTGTGAGAAAAAGATGGGCGCGAGACGTTATTCCCGAGAAGATGAACAATCGCGGTAACGAAGCTCCACTCCCACCTGGGATGGCGGGAGGCAGAACTGTGATTATCAGACACCCCCCAGGGCCATGGGCCACGCCGCCCCACCTGGGAGCTCCCGCAAGCGGAGGCAGCACCGGCCTCCCCGCGTCGAGGGCACCCAAGGAGACACCGTGATGAAGAACACGGGCTCTGGAATCCCCGCACCAATGCAGTCTAAACCCCCGAGGGACCCTGCCGCACGTTTCTCCCCCTCACTTAGCCTCAGACTCCCCATCTGTAAAATGGGCGCAGGCGACTGTGAGGACCGCGTGAGCCACTTGCATGGTGAACACTGAGCCTGATGCCCAGGGTACAGGAAGTGCTCCAGAAAAGCAAGTTATTCTTCGGTGGTTCTTCTCTGCTGGCCCTTATTTTTGCATTTGGAAAAGCCGGGACCAGCACTGACCTCTCTGCATTTTTCTCTCTGGCTAACTGATCATAACACCTCTGGGCATTTACACCGCATCTCCTTTATGCCAAGCGCTGGGCAGGCACTGGTGCTCGTGCCTGCATCCGCTCCCCCGCAGCAAGGATGGCCCGCACCGTCTACCGGGGGAAGGATCTGTGACAATCCAAGGTCAACCCGGTTTGGGATTTAAACTCGCCGGGTGGGAAAAATAATGAAGTCAAGAAAGAAAGAAACCGGCCAGGTGGGGTAACGGCTCCAAAGCACAGCCTCGTTCCCGGGCTTTCTCCAGGACGGCCACCCACCTGCATGGTGCTGATGCAGAGGCTTCTGTGAATCACGAACTGGCTGAGGGCAGCTGACCGCTTGTAGCTGTTCCGGCCGTGCACCATCAGCAACCGGCCCAGGTGCTTGAACTGGGTGATGGAGAAGTCTGCAGCCAGGGAAGCCTGTTTTCCTTCCTAAAATCCAATAAAATTGGGCACCGTCAGGAGCACCGGAGGTCAAGGCGAACACATTTTCTTCTCTTTTAATTGAAAAAAGCAAGACGTTGTCAGGTGATCTTTGGAAAACTTCAATAAAGAGCTTCTTTGGTTTCACGCTGTACTCGGTTGGTGGTCCAAGACTAAATCTGATTTAAAAAGAGGAATGTATTTAAATAAAAAACATTCTGAACCACAGATCGTGATAATTCGGAGGTCAAATGGATCTGTGTATCAGAAGCAAAGAATCCTCAGAGACAGGCACTCAGACCCTCGAAGCGAGATGGAAGCCTGGGGTGGGTGGGGGGCTGAGGCTACTAACGATTCCAAACGGAACATTCCTGAGCGTGCAACTTTGCACATTCGTAGAAGTGCCACCGTGGAATGGAATTCTCTAAGGGGCCACACCTGCGTTAAAAGGGCCCGTTCCAGGAACATCTCAAAGATCACCGAATCCTGCAACTTCGAATAACTGCCAACTGGATGAGCACCACAAAACCAGAAAGGGTGGAGAGAAGAAAAATTTTAAAGCGTATGCGTCAGTCAGCCCAATCCGTGAAGCTATGGGACCGAACGCACAGGACAGCGCCTCCGGCCCTCCCTCGGGGCCTCTGGACTCTTACTTCACACACAGTTCCGACAAGCCTGGTAACCAATGTTGCCCGTAGCCATTTAGAGGTCACAACTCAGGACAGAGCCAACTCTGCGGGACAAGCACACGCGTGACAAGGACAGGAAACAACAACTGCGTCACGGCACACGAGCTTCGGGAGACACTGCAGCTGCCGAGGCCTCTGAGCCACACACCGTGTCACCTCCCTCCACGACCCCCCGGACGTTAGCACGGGGCGTGGCGACCGATGCTTTTACGGACGCCGCAGCCAGCACGCAAAAGCCTGAAGTGCATTCACTGTGCCCCAACAACACAGCAAAACGCTCTTTTCTTTTGTTTTTAATTCAAGTTTTGACACGCGGAAAACCAGCATCGTCGTCCGTAAGATACGGTGACACGGACCTCCGACCCCCAGGTAATAACGCCAGGCCATTCCGTGACGTGGCTCCTTACGCTCCGTCGTCCTGATCTCGAGTTTTCAGAAGCGTCAGAGCTGCGTGTCGAGGGCAAAAGAAACTCCCGCGAGGAGGCAGAGCAGCCCTCGCACGGCAGCCCCACCCCCAGCACCCACCCCTCCACGGCCAGCAGCACCCCACCCCCCACAGCCCGCACTCACCTTCCCCTCGACCCCCACACCGCAGTCGGATTCCTGAATCATACTGACGTCATTGCCTCCGTCACCTGTCGGCCACACGGGCCGGAGAGAAAAGCCGGGAAATTGGGCGGAGGTGAGAAGCGGGACCCCGACGCGTCATTCTTACTTTGAAGACGCGCGCGTCTCGCCTCTCGCCGAGGGCTCGCTAAGCGTCTCTTCCGCGCGGCTCCACGTAATTGCTCCGACACCCCCCAGTCTCACGGGCGGAGGAGCTGAGCGTCAGAGGGACACCGGGTGACTGGCCAGAGTCCGGCCGCCGAGCGGCAGCGGGGGGGGGGGGGGGGGGGGGGGGG
>NW_026057578.1:10169344-10182095 GCF_023721935.1 Panthera uncia | reverse complement strand
GGGGGGGGGGGGGGGGGGGGGGGGGGGGGGGGGGGCGTGTCCACGCCTCACCGCTGTCTACGACCACCACACCCCTGCCTGTGGGGCGCGCGGGCCCCACATCACATCGGCAGCAGTGACCCACGCTGCACTTGCTCAACGCACACCGTGCCCTGTCGTGAGCGCTCTCTGAATCCACCCCTTTCCACCCTCCCCGCTGGATGAGTGCTTATTACCCCATCCGACCAACGGGCAGACCGAGGCTCGGACGGGCGCCCAGCGAGTAAAACCAGCTCGGACTGGGAACCCGGGTCCCCTCCTCGGCTGTGCGGCCTCCAGCCCTCGGCTGTGCTGCCTCCTGCATCACTAGCAAAGGAGGAGCAAGCCATGGAGGAAAGCCCTAGAACACGCTTATCGACTCTAACCCAGAGGGAAATACTAAAAAAAAATAATCATCATAATCATATGAATTCCGGAGCCCACGTCGGCTGGGGGAAAGGATCACGACCCGAGCGACACGGCCCGGGGAATGTGAGTTGCAGCAGGGTCCCCGTTACCCTTACAAAGCGAATCCACGTGCCGGCGGGACGGGGCCGGTGGGGGGCGGGGGCGGCACCTACCGACCGCACAGGTGAGCTTCCCCGTGCGTTCCTGGAGCAGGCGCACGATCTGGGCCTTCTGGGTGGGGGTGCAGCGGCAGCAGACGACAGCCGGGCACTGGCAGGCCAGCTCCATGAACTCGTACTCGTAGTACTTGAGGCAAATCTGGGAGGGGAAGGCGGCAGGGCGGGGGGGCGGGGGGTGTCAACCAAGGCCGCGGCCCCAGCAAAGCAGGGAGGGGCGCGCGCTCCCCGGGAGAGCCCGGCCGGCGGGGGCCCCGCACCCACCTCCAGGGAGTCCCCCGAGATGACCAGGGCGCAGTCATGCTTCCTGCGGAAAGCGTTCAGCTCGAGGTGGGCCTCACTCCGGTTGGTCACCTAGAAGGGAACACAGGCGTGGAGGGGGCCCCGCTCTCCGGAGACGGAAGAACAACAAACAGCGGCTTCCTGAAGCCGGTCCGGAGACAATGGCCACCCCAGCCACGGACCCCTGCCCCTCCCCTGCCGGCAGACCCAGAGCCAAATTCAATCCTGTCTGTTATGATTCTGTGGGAATCGGGAGGGCCTGTGCACCAACGATCACCTTGCATTTCCCCCAGGACGGCTGTGACCCACAGCATAAAAACAGGAGCTAAAAATGACTGTACTTTCATTGAGTGCCAGGCACCGCGCTAAGCACTTTTCGTGGATCGTCCCCACTGACCTCGCCCAGCAACCCTACAAGGTGCGGATGGCCACGGCTGGACTCTACACGCAAGGAAACGAATGCATGGCGAGCTGTGTGAGCCCCTCTAAAGCCACACACCCAGGGGGCCGTGGGGCAGGCGTCAGCAGCCAGGCATCTGGCAGGGTGGCCAACTTTTCTGTACTAGACCAGATGTCAAACAGGCTCTGTGGACCCTACCGTGTTCGTCAAAACTACTCAACTCTGCTGCCGTGGCATCAAAGCGGCCAGAGGCAATAGGTGAAAACAAATGGGCACATCTGTGTGCCAATAAAACTTTATTTACAAAAGCAGACGGTCACACGGGCTGGCACCTGTAACCCCTAACTATACAGAATGCATAGAATACAGAATATAAAGAACATACGGTCTGTCCTTGTTATTTCCAGTAGCTACACTCTATGAAGTCACTGTGAACACCGACTTAACAAGTAACTATCTGTTCGTTGCTCCTGTAGGGGGAATACGGGGCCAGGTTCCTGTGAGCTTCTGGCCACAGCATTTTTGTCAATCAACACATAACCTTGTTTCACATGTGTTTCCGTTGAAAGACATCTTTTAAAACAGACTTTTTTTTTTTTTTTGATTCATTAACACTGAATTCACAACCAACAGCACTATAACTCGTGCCCAAAGGAAGGTGATCCAACAGACGTACTTTCTCCACAAGGCACATCATAGCCTTCCCAAGCTCAGCAATGCTAGATGGCACTCCAGCACTGTGATGGGGAGGGGGGCATCTTAAACAATGAAATCACTAACACAAAAATGCAAAAAAAAAAAAAAAAAAAAAAAAAAAAGGCGGCACTAAGTAGACCGGGAACCGGGCTTCTGTGTAGCACGAGAGCGGAGAAGGCAGGGGATCGCCTTGTTTGACCTCAGCTGGGAATGATGCACACATTTGGCAACCACAATTTCTTGCTGCTCTGCACATGCCCACAGAGGACTCTGAAAGCACCCTGAGCGCTGGTTTTGGGGTTACCAATAAGTTTTAGTAAGTAGGTGAATTTGCAAATATGGAGTCCGCGTATAATGGAGACTGACCATATGTGCCTCCACACGATGCTGTCTGCGCCGTTGCCAGAATGGCTGCGTCTCCTGAAGGCTCTGCGTGGCAGGGACCAAAGGCGGGGCAAGGGGACATTCCCACCACACGCGGAGCCTCTCCACTCACTGGGTATGGGGGCTCCGACCTCAGGAGCAGGACTGCTGTATCCCGCCTACAGAGTGGCACTCACCTCCCCACCCGGTCAGGCCAGTCTTGGCTCCTGGCCTTAGGGCACCTCCTCAGGCCTGCCCTGTTGAGGTCAGGAGCTTGCCACCAGGGCAGGAAATTTCTCGCTTGCCCACCCAATATACCTCCTTCTAAAGGCTCCTAAAGGTTTTCCTTCAGGAGGGCAGACAGCCCAATGTCTGTGATCCGGAATTTTTTTCTCATCCAAGGACTCGGCCTTCAAGGCTTCAGTGGAATCTGGACTCGTGTGTACAATTTCACATGTGTGGGCTCGTCTGCATCCTTCGTCCTGACTGTGCTTTTTGACAGCTTCTCAAAGGGACCATGACCCCCACCAGGTTAAGAACACAGCAGTAACGAGGTGCTGCTGAGCCACCCCCAGAAGGAATCCTGTAGCCCCACCTGGGTCATTCAGTAATCCCACCCAAACCAGTGCCGTAAGTTTTCCCCTCTATACTTTAGGGACCCACTCAAGGTCATGAGGTCACAGGGCAAAACTGCAGCATCACCCCCACGAGGCCCCAACACAGAGAGCACCGTACCAGCCGGAAAACGTGGATGTCTTGGTTTCTGGTCACCAGATGTGCATTCTTGGCTGTGCATGTGGCTGTCTCCAGCTTGTCCCCCGTCAGCATCCAAACCTGGAATCGCAGCACAAGGGGGCCTCCTCTTTGTAAGTGGTCAAGGCCAGCCCGGAGCCCGTGTCAGCCCTGGTCCCCAAGAACACCGAGCTGAACTTGATTCATTCCATTTACCTCGAGGCTCCCCGTGTCCCCAGCACAAACCACGGGGATACCCCACTTGGGGGGCTCGAGGACCCCCAAGCGACCACTGCTGGTGGCAGCAAAGGCCGGTACGATACTTGCAGAGAAGCATTTGCCCATGTGCTTCGACAGACACCACGAAGCTTGGCCTCTGACCTCATAATCCCCCTTAAGAGAGATTCCAGAAATCTCTCTTAAGGCAATAACTAATCTCAAAGAAGCGGAAGGCGGTGTGGGTGAGGGGTCACTTCCGGGTCCTACAGGAAACACTGATTTGTCACGTCGCATCCGGTCTTTCTACGCGGTCGGTTAAGCCAACGGTCAATGCGCCAGGCTCCTCCACACCTCCTAAGACGTCATTCTGCATTTTGCCGCCGTGAGCCCAGAGAGGGGAGCGGCTTGCCCCAAAGCCACACAGCTAGTTCCGGTCCCGACCAGGCCCAGAATCCAGGGCTTCCAAGTGTAAGCGGAATACGCTTCCTGCTCTGCTAAGTCCACACATCAGCCGTCTGTTCTCCCAGGGTCACTGGACAAAGCGCATGCTGGCAGTGGGGAGGTACAGGAAAGAAAAGAGCAACGGTTTCCCGAGCATTCACCGTGCTAGGTACCCATCAAACACTGTCCACGTTTAGCACACGTGGCCTTCACAGTAACTTTATAAGGCAGGACACGGAGTGCCAAGAAGCCACTTGCCAAGGATCGCCGAGGCAGTCGGTGGAGAAATCAGATTCGGACCCAGGCAGTGAGACGGGCGGGCCCTTCTGGGGGCCCTTGCCCCTGGCCCGGCCCCTGGTGGCTGTCAGCCCCTCCTCTCAACGTCCCATCTGTCCATAAAGATAATATCCTTTTAAGCGACCCCAGCTTGGTGCCAGTTTTCAGGGTCTGCTGTATGAAAGCAAACACCGGGGACGGAGCTGGGAGGCTCAAGTTCTAGAAACCCATGGAAAGTCATTGGTGCACCACATGACTGATGTCCCACGTGGGGACGACAGGGGGGCACGTGTGGGTAAGTGCCCAGACCTGAGCCCTAGGACCTTCCTGCCTCGCCTGGCCCCGGCTGCTGCATCTGGGAAGGGGCTGAAGTAGCCACTGTCCAAGTTCCGACACGTTCCGGCCCGTGAAAGAGCTTTCCGCTAGACACCACCTACAGAGTCCCTGGACGCCTCGCCCCTGCGCTCCCTTCCCCCTCCCGTCTGACCAGGGAAAGCAGGAAGGGAAGTCCAGTCCACAGTGGGAACAAAACACCCCGCCTTCTGGAGACAGCGGCCTCGGGGAGGAGTGGCTGAGGATGAAGCCAGAAGCAGGAACCAGAATATTCCACGACCCGGAGAGAAGCGGCCTCAGAAGTTGCCAGTGACAAAGTTAAGCACCAGCCCTTCTGACTTCGGACGGCTCTTCCAAAACGGGGACGTGGCTGACAACTCCCTCGCCAGGGACCAGGTCTGGGGGCCAAGGACACGTGACAGAACCCGGTTCACGGTGAAAGGTGCGCCCTCCCCGCTCATGTGGCCGGAGCTCGGCCCCTACTGTGGCCCCGCTCACAGGAGCCTGTGCCACGTACTGGCGGGGGACGCAAGGGAGAGCTGCTTCTGGGCAAACATGACACGTTTCCAGGAGCTTCCAGCCAGTCAGGCTGCTCGGCTGGGGTCCTCTGAGGTGTAGCCTGCTCCTCCGACGCCCTCTACTGGCCTCTCCGGATGAAACTACCGGACTGTCGGGTTGGTTTTTTTTTCCTTTCTCCTTTGGACCCCAAACAGCGTAATAAATAGGGCAGTTTGAGGTGCGGGCGGTCACTCATTCACCCAGAACAGCAGCAGACGGCTGGCCGTCCGGTCACTCAGCGAGAAGGTACTGAACACCCCGAGCATCTGGACACAGCCTGGCCCTTCGGGGGGCCCGGGGTGGCCTTCGGGGCAGGGCTGGAGGAGCGGGAGGGACGCAGCGGTCCAGGTGAGACAGGGCTCTGGGTCGCTGCCCATGCACTCCGCTCCTCGTTCCTCCCTCGCTCCCCCCGCCCCCCTCCCCTCCTCGTCTCTACACCCGCGGCAGGATGATTCTGAAGCTCGCTCCCACAAGGCGGCGGCCGTTTCAGCGGCCGGGTCCCGGGCAGGTGCTCCCTACCTTGATGCCCGCGTTCCTCAGCGTCTCCAGGGTGGGCCTCACGTCCGCCTGCAGCTGGTCCTCCACCCCCGTGAGACAGAGCAACCCCATTTCCATCTCCAGGCTCTCGATCACCGTGGCCACTTTGAGGGAGCGGTCGTGCACGCTCAGCTTGGCCTGGACGTAGCGGGCCTGGGACGTGGCAGGGGACACACGGTCACTGCTGGCGGTGGGGAGGGGGCAGGGCCGACCGGCGTCAGGAGTAGGCCACCAAGGGGGGGGACCCCAGCGCGCGGCTGGACCTCAAACGGATGAAGCGAGGCTCTCAGCCTCCTTGCAAGTTGATCGGCCCAGACCTCGGACGGGCCCTGACTCCACCCTCTCCTCTACACTTACCTGGCTGTGCAACTTCCAGGAAGTTGCTCAACTTATCTGAGCCTTGGCTGTTTTCACCCAGGAAGCAGCAGTAACAGCCCCCACCTCGCTGGGTCGTCACAAGGACTGGTACCCTCAAGATCTCCCACACACAACGTGCACTTCGTGACCAAGAATCCCTGATCACTGGGTGTTCTGAAGACGAAGTCCCACCTCCAAAGACCACGGACCCAACCCTTCTGTTTAGCCACTTTCCAGGGGTGGTAAAGACATGGAAGAAAATCAAACATCCCCTAAGGAGCTGATTCGAACACATGCCTTTAAACATGAAAAGACAGTAGAATTTATCAGGGCCGGAACTCTTGCTAAAGAAAACTTTACAAAGAACTCAAGCACATGGAAGAGACACCATCAAGCACAGCTTCTCTGGGTGAAGCATGACAAGGACCCCAGAAGCCTGTCCCCAAACACCTGTCTCTCCCTTTCGGTCCTACGCACACGCATGCACTTGGCTTTGTGCCAGGCCTGGGGATACAAGGGCCCTTCCCCTCAAGGAACATGCAATCCGCGGGACAAGAGGACGATAAACCAGGCATATTTACGCCGTGAAAGTCAACGATCTAGTTAAACTCTTTTTACAACTCCAAAAACTGAGGGCTCCAAGGGGGTGATTCATTTCAAATTTTCCAGAGGGTGAACCATGTGCCAGTGACCACCCTAAATGTTAGGATGTAACAGCAAACCCGACTGACCGCCTCTGCTCTAGAAAAGATTCTATTCCCGAAAGGAGGTATTAAGAAGAATGTTAGATGTAAACATATAAACGAGTCCATTCTAGATGGTGATTAGTGCAGTGAAGAAAGTTAAGCGGGGTGGTGGACGGCGAGTGGTGAGGTGGGGCTGCCTTAGATGGGGAGTCCGGGAAGACTTCTCAGAGGAGGCGGCATTTGAGCAGAGACCCAAAGGAAGCAAGGGAGCAGGCCACGGAGGTCTGTCCAGGAAGGGAGTTCCGGGCAGAGAGAACAGCAAGTGCAAAGGCCCTGGGGCAGAAGTGAGCCTGGGGTGCTCAGAAAGGACATCGGCACGGCTAGAGCAGACTGAGCGAGGGGCAGACGAAGAGGAGATAGAGCCAGAGAGGGGAAGAGGTACGGAAACTGCAAAAAATAATGGAAAGATCACAGGACCACTTACCTCAAAGTCTTGATATTGCTCCTCTGCTAGAGACTTCTTCGCCACCACGAGAACCCGCAGTCCTTCTCGGGCCATGTTTCCACACTGAAAAGCAGACCGTAGTCGGTGGAGAGCCACACTCAGGGCCTTGCCTCCGAGCCCCTGACTCTCGTGGAGGAAGGCTGGACGCTAACGTGGACAGGCCCCTACCAGGGGCAGAGACAAACCGGCCAATCCAAACGTCGCTTTCCCCTAAAGCAACCTTCCCTGAAGCAGACCTTCTAAAGGGGGATTGCAACATGGCAGCCTGCAGGCCAACCATGGAACTACGCATAGGTTTTCTCTGACGGGCGCAGTACGTGTTTCAAAAGCTAAGTCAACACTTAAGACTTCACAGACAAACCTGGATGTCTGGCTTGTTGGGAAAAAAACCAAACCTCTGACACAACCATGCATGCTCTCCCAAAAGACCACAGCCAATGATGGATGAAAAGCGGCTGCTTCTACGTATTCCCAGAAAACAGCTGTCAGGTGAAGGATATTCCGATAGGCTTAACACACAAAGTGCGACCCTGTTGGAAAGACTCCCCCCCGGCCTGTTTTATCTGACTTACCTGCCCAGCCCCTCCTTTGAGTTTGCAAACCCTCTACCTGAAAATATAACATTACTGAATGGAAACTGTGCCTCCCCCCTCCGCCTCCCGACCTGGAGCTGAGAGACAAAAGAAAAGTGACCCGACAAACCCAAGAGTTTCTTCTCTCCTTGCTGTGGCCAATTCTCCACATCACCAATCAAGACGGGCAGCCCGTGACGCGGACCCTCAAAGATCCCCACCCTCCCGCTACCTGCCTGCAGCCAAAAACCAGTGAGGGGCGGACTCTTGAGCCTGGACGTGGGCCTTGCCCCGCTCGAACCTTCAGATGAGACCCCAGTCCCAAGCAACTGCTTGAGAGACCCTGCAAAGAACGGCCGGCCAAGCTGTGGACAGATGCCTGGCCCACAGAATCCATGAGAAATAAAACTGCGTCGTTCTAAGCTGCTACGTTTGGGGGTGAGGTGTTACACAGCCACAGACAACGAGCACAGAGACCCATGTTACCACGCCACGCGAGGCCTCCAAGACATGCCTCTGCGGCGCTCGCTCCCCACACCCCACGTACCTCTTCCTCCAGCCAGTCATTGTACTGCACGATCCCAGCCATGACAACATCCGCTCCCTTCATGTAAAACGTGATCTCTCCCGTTGACTCGTCCTGGGGGGGGGGGGGGGGTGGAATGAATACCCAAGAGGAACACCCGCTTTCTGCTCCAGTGCCCACTTCCCATGACAGACGGCGTACAAACTCGGCAGACGCCGATGTTTTGTCACTTGGCCAAAGATAAAAAGCCAGAAGGGGGCGGAGGGGGGCGCGGCGCTCACTTGGGGGCAAAGGCCACAGAAAATAGAAGAAAACCCAAAGCGTTTGGAAAAGCATTAAATGAGGAAAGAGAGATCAAAAGGATTTAAGACGTTTGTTTTTAAAGTTCTTACTATCTCAGCAGAAACAGACTCGCACGCTGTAAGATCATCTTTTTTTTTTTAAATGTTTATTCAGTTTTGAGAGACAGAGACAGAGCGTGAGCGGGGGAGGGGCAGAGAGAGAGGGAGACACAGAATCCGAAGCAGGCTCCGGGCTCCGAGACATCAGCACAGAGCCCGACGCAGGACTCGAACTCACGAACCGCGAGATCATGACCTGAGCCGAAGTCAGATGCTTAACCGACTGAGCCACCCAGGCGCCCCCGTAAAATCATCTTTAATTTACACATAGGACTGCCAGGATCACCCAACTGCGGTCTACCCAAAAAGATGGGGAAGTAAGGTACTTATCCCAGAGCGGGGTTCTCAGTTTTGGCATTGTTCACATATGGGCTGGGGAATTCCTTGCCGTGGGGGCTGGCCTGTGCATTCCAGGACCTTCTACAGCGTCCCTGGCCCGACCCCGCTAGAGGTCGGCCACACCCCCATGGGGACAGCCCAAATGTCTCCAGACATAAACAAATGTCCCCTGGGGAGCAAACTGCCTTCACTGAGAACTGCTAATCCCGATCATTCCAAACCCGTGTCTACTTGAGGACTTGCAGGCCATCAAATGACCCAGATTTTTGTTCACACTGACCAGCTTTTCGGGGGGGGGGGGAGATAACACCACGGCCCAGGCGTCGAAGGCTTAGACCCAACAACAGCTTTCAGCTGTGTGCACTCGGGACACGCTGCTTCTTTTCTCTAAGCCTCAGTTCTCTCATCTGTCAAACAGGAACAACTCTTACCACGCAGGCTGTTGGGGCTTAAACGAAGTCCCCTACACAGAGCACGCAGCCAAGGGCCAGACACACAGAAAACGCCCACTCAGCGTGATCAGCCCGCTGGGTGACGGTAACTCTGTGCGTCCCTCAACCGCACTGTGTGTGGGGACCGAGGCCTCGCCCAGTGGTTCTCAATGGAGGGGATTTTGCATGGGGCAGTATCTGGAGACCTTTTTGGTTGTCACGACGAGGGGGTGACTACTCCTGGCATCCAGCGGACAGAGGCCAAGGATGCTGCTGAGAGTCCTAGGGTGCACAGGACAGCCACAACCAAGAACCATCTGGCCCCAGTGTCAACAGCACGGAGGCTGAGGAGTCCTGGCTTCAAGGAACAATGGCTCTCAGCCCTGGTTCTTACTCTGTGACTCCTTCCTCGGGAACTCCCACCACGGGGGTGGGGGGCCTGGGGGCGGAAGAGAGGGGTGAGGGAACAGAGCATGGCCATTACCACCTCAGGCCTCAATTTTGCTCCCCCGGGAAAGCCCCGAAAGCATGCCTGTAAACGGGTTAACTAAACACGAAATAAATACCCAGGGCCAAATTAGAGGTACACGTCTCCTTCTTCAGAACAGCTTTCCAGGGCCCTCTCACCGCTGATCATCTTTGAGAACTACATGCTTGCTCACAAAAGCGCCCGCCGGCCACGAACAGGCACCTGCGTCTCTAAAGCCAGCAGCAGCCCATGCTTCACCTCTGACGGATCCCACACACCCACGCCCGCTTGGGACTCGGGCCAGAGAGAGCCGTGGGGTCTGGGCACGGAAGCATCCCGGGGCTTTTTTCCCTCTTGCCTCAACCCGAACGGTGCCTGACAACAGAGCCGTAGGAAATCGCGTCCCCTCCCCAGTTTCCTCTACTGCGAAGGGCGCTCTGGAGGGCGCAGACGGCTCGTCCAACTCAAACACTGCACCGACTGTCTCCTCCCGTTACTCACTTCCTCCCACTCGGTTCATCACAAGGTTACCTCGCTCCCATACGATGGCGAGATCACGCCGTACGTTTACGGAGAGCCGCCAGTTGCGCGCCATTGTTTTGGGGCCTCATCTTTTTCCACTGTGGTCTCATCCTGGCCCCTGTTCAAAGGCCTCTTCTATGCAAACAATGACAAGGGTCTGATCTACGGCACCGATCAGCCTCCATCGTTCCGCGTGGGACGGGCCGGGGGAGGGCAGTGGAACATCTGCACGCGACAGAACTAAGGCGGGCGACGGCAGCCTTCCTTTCAGAGACGCGAGCGCACGAGCCCCCAAGGAAACCCCCAGAAGGCAGAGATGCACGCCAGGGAAGGACTTTGCCTGCAAGTCCCTGCCAAGTGCCATCCAAGAGCTCGCACGCGTCGGGAGGGCTGATGAGCGAGGTGAGTGAGCCCGTAACTGCCAACAGTCACCAAACCAAGATGTGTCACAGCGGAGGTGACATTCCCTCGCCTCAGGTGACCGGGTGGGTATTTCCAAATAACCAGACAGGATATCTGGGTGCATGAGAACTAAGCTGCTGGCCCCGGCACAATTAACATTTGGAGTGGGTTATTCTTCGCGAGGAGGCGTCTTGGCCTCTACCTAGGAGAGGAGGTCAACCCTGACTTGGGACGACCAAAATGTCTCCCAACTTTTTCGAATGTCCCCTTGGGGGCAAAATGGCCCCAGGGCGAGAACGGCTGCATTAGAAGAGTTTAGGGAGGTTTCTGGAGAATGGAGAACCTGTCCACTTGCCCCGAAGGCTGATTTCCACGGGTCAAAGGCAAGGATAAGGAGGGAGACAGGTCAGAAAACAAAACTCAGCAATAATACGCATGTCATTAAAGCCAGCCTAACAAAGACAGATGCTCACAGACTGACTTTTAGTAGTGAGAAATGAAGAATGTGCAGTATCCAAGAATATTTAATCAAATAATGGTATATTTTTTCAACAAAACACCACGCATGCATTAAAATCATAAAAATCACACTTTACTAACATGAGAAAATTTCCACCATCCATATGGTTCAACAGGGGGAAGAGTTTAGAAAGCCTCATGTGACGCTCAATGCCAAGTTCATACAAATGCGTGTGGGTATTTACACTCGTATACGCGTAGAAAAAAACTAAAAGGGAAAGTCTCTGAAGACGGATGAATGGTTGGTCTTTGGTGGTGAAAACAAAGAACAATTTGAGCTCTTGATGTATGTATCTGTTCTGAATGCTTTAATTCAATGTCGAGTTGGTTTGTTTTCCATAACCTTGGAAGGGGGGATGCTATTTTAAAATAATGATACATATAGGGGCGCCTGAGTGGCTCAGTCGGTTAAGCATCTGACTTCAGCTCAGGTCATGATCTCACAGGTCATGAGTCCGAGTCCCGAATGGGGTTCTGCCCTGACAGCTCGGAGCCTGGAGCCTGCTTCGGATTCTGGGTCTCCCTGTCTCTCTGCCCCTCCCCCAATCATGCTTTGTCTGTCTCTCTCTCTTTCTCTCTCAAGAGTAAACATTAAAAAAACAAGTTTAATGATAGATTTTTCCCATCCAGTAAGTATCCCCTAGTTCAAGGTACAGGGTCCTGTTCTTGCTGTGAGAAGATGTGGACCCACATGTCATAAAATAGGACATGTATCTGGGAATGAAAGCCCTTCACAGCTAAAGGAAGGGCGGATATATTGCTCACTTATCCTAGAACGGCTGATACTGGGTACTATCTGATGATGATTCAACCCTCGAATGACTTCAGTGGAGACCCCGGTCCTAGAACTTGAAAAAATAAAGGCTGGAACAAAAGCGATTCCGGAGGCGATTAATGACTCTGATTCCCCAGGAAACACCCACACACACGATCTGTGCTGCAGCTGCCAGGCCACGTTCTTGACATCAGATGTGTGCTCAAGATACAGTCTAGAAGCCATGGGTCACACCAGGTATGGGCCAGTGAGAAAAGCAACAGCAGCATGGGAGAAAAAGCTCCCCTCCCACCCAAAAGTTGCAATCAGGGGCTTGCAATCAGGGGCATACAAATCCCTTAAAATGTGTCATTTTCAAAGCACAATCAGGGCCCCTGGGTGGCTCAGTCAGTTGGGTTTCCGACTTCGGCTCAGGTCATGATCTCACGGTCCGTGGGTTCGAGCCCCACATCGGGCTCTGTGCTGACAGCTCAGAACCTGGAGCCTGCTTTGGATTCTGTGTCTTCTTCACTCTGCCCCTCCCCCACTCATGCTCTGTCTCTCTCTCTCAAAAAATAAATAAATAAATGTTAACAAAAATTCAAACCATATTCGGGCTGTGTCACTGGGTCATCAGAACAGCAGCTCATGGAGCTGTTTCTTCTGTGGCTCCCAATGACCCCTACTTCCTCCCAATGACCCCTAGTCCCTCCCATGACCCCTACTTCCTCCAAAGACCCCTACCACCTCCAATGACCCCTGCCCCCTCCAATGACCCCTGCCCCCCTCCAAGGACCCCTACCCCCTCCAAGGACCCCTACCCCCTCCA
>NW_026057578.1:10120136-10169334 GCF_023721935.1 Panthera uncia | reverse complement strand
CCCCCCCCAATGACCCCTGTCCCCTCAAATGACCCCTGTCCCCTCCAGTGACCCCTGCCCCCTCCAGTGACCCCTACCCCCTCCAGTGACCCCTGCCCCCTCCAATGACCCCTGCTCCCTCCAAGACCCCTGCCCCCTCCAATGACTCCTGCCTCCCCAATGACCCCTACCCCCTCCAATGACCCCTACCCCCTCCAATGACCCGTCCCCTCCAATGACCCCTGCCCCCTCCAGTGACCCCTGCCCCCTCCAATGATCCCTACCCCCTCCAATGACCCCTACTCCCTCATACTCCATGCCCTGGTGAGACCCACTCCCACTGAGTGGGGGTAAGCAAGGCAGAAGCGATGGGAGGCCAGTTCTGACATCAGGTTGCAAAGACTCTGCCCTCCATCTTGCTCACTCTGATGAAGCCCGCCGACAAGGGAGCTGACCTACGGGGAGGCCGGTGGAACAGTGAACGAGGGTGGCCTCCTACCAAAAGAGCGGAGAACTAAAGCCTTCCGTCCAACAACCGCAAGGAGCCGAATCCCACCCACAGCACTGATTTTATCTGGTTTTCAGCTGGATCCTGCCCCGGCTGAACCCCGGATGACAGCAGCCTGTGAGAAACCACAAGCCAGAGGACCCAGCGAAGCTGCACCCAGATTCCTGGCCCACAGGCCCCGTGAGATACTACCTTCTACCGTTTTATACCGCTAAGTGTGGGGAAATCTGCCAGGCAGAACACACGACACAGTACTCCAGCAGGACTAGGGGTGCTCCGCAAGCTTTTCGATGCCCCACTCACCACGCCCAAACTCCCAGGTCATCGTGGTTAAAGAGCCTGGACTTGGGGGCCATATCACGTGGGGTCCAGCCCCAGCTCCGCCATTATCCAGCTGTGCGAACATGGGGAGAATGCTGAGCCTCCCTACCCTTCTGTTTTCTCCTTTGTCAAGTGCCCATCAAAATGGTACCTACCTTGTTGGCTTATGCTGAGGATTAACGAGTGAGTTTCTGGAAACCCTTTAGAACAGCCGCTGGCACACAACGAGCATCATTAAACGCTACCTGTCAGCGTTATTGCTGCTCCTACAGCCGATGCCATCAGTACTCTTGCTGGCACCTCTGCTCCTAATCACCCTGATCGCTAAGTACTCACACTACTGTTACCAACTTACTATAATAGAACCTACAGCTCTTTGACCTTTCAGGCATAACACACTTGGGTACATCAAGGTAGAGGGGAGTCTCCTTTCTTTTAAAGACCAAACCAAAAAGAGGAGTCACGTCCCGAAGTTGCCCAGGATTGAGCAGGGTTTACCCCAATCAAGCCGAATAATGTGAAAAACCTTTACAAATACCAAGGAGCCATCCCAAGACCAAAACAGATCCGGATGGGACGAAAGTGATCGGCACTTTTAAAGCTCCCTTGGAGCGCCTGGGGGGCTCAGTCGGTTGGGCGTCCGACTTCAGCTCAGGTCATGATCTCGCAGTCCGAGAGTTCGAGCCCCGCGTCGGGCTCTGTGCTGACAGCTCAGAGCCTGGAGCCTGTTTCAGATTCTGTGTCTCCCTCTCTCTCTGACCCTCCCCCGTTCATGCTGTCTCTCCATGTCTCAAAAATAAATAAACGTTAAAAAAAAAAAAATTAAAGCTCCCTTGGTAATTCTGATGATCCGCGAACTGTAAGAGTGACTGAACACAGTGGTTTATGAACACGGGGTCCCAGGCTTCCCAGCAAGGAAAGGGATTCTCTGAGCACAAGAGCAAATGGTGAAACAAGATGTTGAAAAAAAAATCCTAAAAGTCTGACACTGTCGAATATTGGTGAGGATGTGGAGGAATGGTGAGCCCAAAATTAGTACAAGCACTTTGGGAAAGAGTTGATGACGGATCTGGTAGCGTTAAAGATGTATATATCACCAACCCAGCAACCTGACCTCTGGACACATTCACATTATGTACAATGGAGACCGCAACAGACAAGGACATGCGGCAGTGCTGCTTCTAATGGCAAAAAAGTGGCAACTACCTCAATACGTATCAACAGGGAACTCCAGGAGACGGAACGAAGAGAGGTATATTCATACAGCACTACACTGTAACACGGCTAAAATTAACAAAGCAAGATGAAAAGTATGAACATAAAGTCCTTTTAAATGTTAAAAACAGGGGCGCCTGGGTGGCTCAGTCGGTCGAGCATCCCACTTCGGTTCAGGTCATGACCTCGCAGTTCGTGCTGACAGCTCAGAGCCTGGAGCCTCCTTCGGATTCTGTGTCTCCCTTGCTCTCTGCCCCTCCCCTGCTTGTGCTCTGTCTCTCTCTCAAAAATAAATAAACATTAACAAAAAAAAATTTAAAACAGGAAGTGGGATTATGATATGATGCCACTCATACGAAGAATAACAATATGCGCAACCATAATACACGTTACTTATACCCAAACATGTCTGATAATAGTATTTTAAAATTCATTAAAATTTTGAATTTGGTGAAGGAATAGAAAGGAAGCATATCCAGGAGGGGCAGACAGGCCTTCAGTTGAACACACAATGTTTTATTCCTTTAAAAACTTTTTTAGGGGTACCTGGGTGGCTCCATTGGTTAAGTGTCCAACTTCGGCTCAGGTCATGATTCCACGGTTCATGAGTTCAAGCCCCACGTCAGGCTCTGTGCTGATAGCTCAGAGCCTGGAGCCTGCTCTGGGTTCTATGTCTCCCTCTCTCTCTGCCCCTCCCCTCTCTGTCTCTGTCTCTCTCTGTCTCTCAAAATAAACATTTAAAAACAATTTAAATAAATAAAAATAAAAACGTTTTAAAACTACAATACCCACAAAAACATGGATGAATCTTACAAATATAAATTTGAGCAAATGCACTCAAACATGAAAAGGAGACTACTGCATGATTTCTATAAAGAGAAAATCTCAAAAAAGAGATTAATCAGTGGTAGAAATCAACAGAGTGGTCATATCCCTGTGGGGAGAGAGAGGGATGTAGACGACCAGGAAGGGGCACAACGGAGCTCCTGGGGTGACAATGGGTGGGATTCTGATCTTTGCTCTGGATGCTGGTGACATGGGCGTGCTAACTTTGTAGACACCTGAGCTGCACGCTTATGATGTTTGCACGGTTCTCTGTGTAGGCTGTACTGCAATACAAGTTTCAAAATGTATAACAACAAAATTTGAAATAAATATGACAAAATGGTGCTACTGAACGATCGCTGTATTTTCCCGATAACTTCAGTGACTGTACGAATGAAAAACCATTGAAAATACTGAATTACAACAAGGATGCCAAGGCCACTCAGTGGATAAACAACGGTCCCTTCACCAAATGGTGCTGGAACAACGTTTGCACACGTGCGAGAGGATGAAGCTGAACCCCTACCTCACACCATATACAAAAATTAACCCCAAAGGGATCGATGACTGAAAGAGCCAAAACTACAAAACTCTTAAAAAGATACATAGGAGCAAATTTTCATGAGCTTGGATGTAACAATAAAGTCTTGGATATGACACCTAAGAGCAACAAAAGAAAAAATAGATAAATTAGGCTTCACCAAAATTAGTAACTTCTGTGAATCAAAGAAATTTTATCAAAGAAAGTGAAAAGACAAAAAAATAAAAAAAAGACAACCTAGAGAGAAAGAGAAAATATTTGCAAAGCATCTCTCTGATAAGGGTCTAATAGTCACACTATATAAAGAACACTTACAACTCAACAATGAAGACAACCAAATTAAAAGGCAGGCAAAGGATTTGAATACGCATTTCTCCACAGAAGATATAAAATCGGCCAATAAGCACATGAAAATATGCTCAACATCGTTAGTCATTAAGTTAATGCAAATCACAACCTCAGCGAGATACCACTTTGCAACCACAAAAATGGCTCTAATCAAAATAGTGAAGAAGGAAAATAAAAAGTGTTGGTGAGGATGTGGAGAAACCGGAACCTTCCTACATTGCTGGCAGAATGCAAAATGGTGCAACATGACAGAAAACCATTTGGAGTTTCTTCATAAAGCTAAAAGATGGAATTATCCAGCAAGTGGGTAATGGACCCAGCAGGACCCAGCAACTCCACTCCTAAGTGTATACCCCAAAGAGCTGAAAACAGATCTTCAAATCCTTGTACACGAATGCTCAAAGTAGCACCATTCCCAACAGTCAAAAGGTGAAAACAACCCAAGTGTCTTTCAACAGATGCAGCCATAAAAAGGAATGGCGTTCAGGGCGCCCGGGTGGCTGAGTCGGTTGAGAGTCCGACTTCGGCTCAGGTCATGATCTCGCAGTTCGTGGGTTTGAGCCCCGCACAGGGCTCTGTGCTGACAGCTCAGAGCCTGGAACCTGCTTGGGATTCTGCGTCTCGACCCTCTTTCTCTGCCCCTCCCCCACTCATGCTGTCTCTCTCTGTCTCAGAAATAAACATTAAAAAAAAAAAAAAAAAAAGGAATGGAGTTCTGATGCTTACTACAAAGTGAATGAACCTGGACAACATTATGCCGGATGGGTCACGTGTCACAGGAATGCAGTTACACGAACCATCCGGCGTAGGTAAATCCCTAGAGACAGAGAGCAGAGCGGTGGTTCCGGGACTAGAAGAATGCGGGGCCGCTACTTCATGGGTAGGAGGGTTCCTTTTAGGGTGACGAAGATGTTTTGAAACTTGACGGCAGTCCTAAATGCCGATGAGTTACTCACTTCAAAACGGTTCGCTGAGGTCAACCTCACCTCGAGAGAGATATGTTGAGTTCAACAAAAGCGTACACAATGAGAAGTGTATTATTACCAAGAAACGCCCCGTCTGCATACGTTAGACCTTTCCTTAGTCTAGAACGAGGTTAACCAGAAGCCGATCAGCTCTCCGAGGTCTTGTCCGCCTGAGGGCCTGATACCGTTTTTGCTCAGGCAATTACATTCTCTTCTGAGTCTGGACAACAGACGTCACGATCAAGAGGGTAGGAAAGGGTTAAGAAAGGGCGCGGAGCTACAGGGGCACAGGCAGCCAGCCCGCCTGAGTTATTTACTCACTTGAAGTCAGAAGGAGGGTAACTCACCCGCACGATGATGCCCATGCGCTTGCTTTCGTAGGTGAAAGGGAAGATCTGTAGGATGGTGAAGTTCAGGATCTGGTCGCCAGGGGTCCTCAGCTGCATGGAAGACTGGTCCCGGCCCACCAGGGTCAGCCCCACACTTTCGGTCCACTGTACGAGGGCCACCTAAATGGGACACAGGGTCGACATCAGACTCGCCACCCAGGGTCCCGGCTCACAGGTCAAGCAAATGAACACCAGGGTGGAACTGGTGGCGGAGACGGGGCACAGGCAGCCACTGGGGCCCCCGGGGAGGCTGGGCCGGCCCGCGACGGCCTCGCTTCTCCGGGCCTGCGGGCGCTCCCACCTCCCAGCTGCCCTCGGCGCGACACAACTCACCTTCTCTTCCGGGCCCAGAGGCAGGCTGCGTGCCAGGGCCGTGGCAGAGAGAACGGGAGCGGGTCCCGCAGAGGGGGTCCCACAGAAGGTCGGGAGCGACCGCGTCTGCGACACCTGCACGGAGCCCACGGCAACAGGCAGCCCCACGAGTAAGCAACCGGGTAGGTGTCCACGGCCCTTCTCAGCCAGGCGGCTCTGCCCCCGAGGGGACGTGCGGCCACGTCCGGGGACACTGCTGGTGGTCGCAGCTGGAGAAGGGGGCGTGTGCCGGCACCTCCTGGCCTCCACCGTGAGGGGCTGTTAGACATCCCAACACACAGCAGAGATTTACCCCCCCGCCCCAGAAGACAGTCCTGCCCGCGGGTGAGGACCCCGGTCTACACGGAAGAGGAAACAGGCGCTGGAGGAAGCTACTCATTCAGCTGCCAGGCCAGGGGGGTATCCTGGAGCTGCCTGGCGCACGAGCCCGCACAGCGCGCACTGCGCTTCCTGGGGGCGTGGCTTCCGTCGCCCCCTGGAACCTTCTCCCAGCCTCAGAGAGACTGGCCTCCCTTCAGGTCAAAGGAGGGGGGCGCAAACTCCAAGACGGGGACCGGACTGGTCATGCAAGAAAGTGAAGAGGGCAGGGTGGGGACGCGCCCGCATCACATCCACAGGGGCGGCGACCCCATGACCCCACGATGCACTGATGGAGGAGGCTACCCCCGAGGGGGCGCGGCCCCGGATGGCCAGAGCTTCTGGTTTCTCAAGAAAAGAACAGAAATCTGGACCTGTGCCTGAGATCTCCCTTTAAATATAAACAATTACTTTGCATGTTTTAAAAGCCTGTGAATCTGCGGGCACCTGGGTGGCTCAGTCAGTTAAGCCCTCGACTCTTGATTTCAGCTCGTCATGATCTCACCGTTCATGGGACCGAGTCCCACACTGGGCTGTACACGGACAGCAAGGACGGAGCCTGCTTGGGATTCTCTCTCTCTCCCTCTCTCTCTGCCCCTCCTCTGCTCATGCATGTGCTCCCTCTCTTTCTCAAATAAATAAATAAACATTAAAAAATAGTGATAAAAATAAAAGCCTGTGAACCTGGCCAGGGGCCTCCAGGAAGAGAAGGAAATACAAGGGGAAAAGGAAAACAACAGAGAGGGGAGCTGGGGAGGGGTTGGACAGTGCTGGGTCCCCACCCGGACTTGCCCTTCCCCCCTCCCCCACTGCCACAGGAAGGAGGCACAAGAACATGTGGAGAGCTCACGGGGTGCCTGACAGACACAGCCTAAATGACAGGGCCACCCCGCATGCCCAGCAGAGAGCCCACTGAGCTAAGAATGACCCACTCCACCTGAGTGGATATGAAAAACCAGACTCAGAGAAGCAAGCAAGGTGGGAGGCTCCCGGCTGAAAGCAGCGACAGCCTGACATGGGATCTAATCCTGGGTCTAACAGAAACGGCCAATCCCGGATCAGCTGGGGGCCTGCCCTACAAGCACAGGGGGCCTAGACTGGGGTACAAGTTCATCGGCCCATCCTCGGTGGTGCCTGGCCGCACTCAGGCATCCACCTGACACACTGTCACCGGGAGAAAGTTGAGACGTGCGGCAGGCAGAGTAACGGCCCCCAAAGATGCCCACGACCTAATCCCGGGACCTGTCAACAGGTTACCTTACACGGCCAAATGGCCTTGGCAGGGGAGATGAAGGTTAAGGGCCTGGCCATCAGGAGCCACTCGTGGATTATGCAGGTGGGCCCAATGTAATCGTAGGGGTCCTCAAAAGGCAGAACTTTCCTGGCCGCAGCCAGAGAGGAAGTTGAGGGCAGAGGGAGGGTCAGAGAGAGGAGACGGCATCGGTTTTGAAGAGAGAGGCAAGGACATAAACCAAGGAACAGGGTAGCGTCTGGCTGCCGGGAAAGGCAAGGCAACAGATTCACCCCTGGGGCCTCCGGGAG
Organism: Panthera uncia; assembly: GCF_023721935.1. Lineage (NCBI taxonomy): Eukaryota > Metazoa > Chordata > Mammalia > Carnivora > Felidae > Panthera > Panthera uncia. Next base: position 10,161,972 of record NW_026057578.1, on the reverse strand, counting down.
GAACAGAGGCGCCCCGGCCGACTGGTGAGCCCTGGATCGGACCTCTCACCTACTCAAGCACCTACTCTGCTTGAATTATGTCAGCACAAGTCAACCAGGATTCCCATGGACTAGCTTTCCCCTCTGACCGACAGAAGATACTGTCACACTGACCTCCACCTGCAAAGAAAGGGCTAGTCTAGCAATGACTGTTTCTTGTCTTGTTTGCTAATAGTCTATATCAGTCTTTGAAAAAAACCATTCATTTACTGGTCTGAGTCAATGACTCTTTCCATAGGGCTTGTCTTACCTGCAAACAATCATCTCTCCAAGTCTAAAATGATCAGTGAAGATTGGACACACACAAAATGATCGCATCTCCACGTACACTGTTTATAGGGTGACACGTGTGATGGGCAATACTTCTATCTCCTACTTTCTCTCTCTTTCTGTACCACGGAAATATCTTCCTCATGTACCTGCATTTCTTTTCATTTTTAAAAAAGAAATTTTTTTTAACGTTTATTTTTGAGACAGAGAGAGACAGAGCATGAACGGGGGAGGGTCAGAGAGAGAGGGAGACACAGAATCCGAAACAGGCTCCAGGCTCTGAGCTGTCAACCCAGAACCCAACGCAGGGCTCGAACTCACGGACCGCAAGATCATGACCTGAGCCGAAGTCGGCCACTTAACCGACTGAGCCACCCAGGCGCCCCTCTTTTCATTTTTTTTAACGTTTACTTATTTTTGAGAGAGAGACAGAGCATGAGCAGGGGAGGGGCAGAGAGAGGGGGAGACACAGAATCCGAAGCAGGCTCCGGGCTCCGAGCTGTCAGCACAGAGCCCAACGCGGGGCTCGAACTCAGAAACCATGAGCTCATGACCTGAGCCAAAGTTGGACACTGAACCGACTGAGCCACCCAGGTGCCCTTCTTTTAATTTTAAGTAAACACATTTCTCAACACAACATATTACAAATACATAGGTACACACGAGCCAAAAAAAAACCCTAAGTTTACATCCTCCTTTACACACCGATTCTGTAACAAAGAAAAATTCTTCTCGAGATGCCTTCAACCGTGACTGTCGGTGAAAGGGGTTTTTTTCATTCTTGTTTTCAAGCTGCTGCTACACCGCCCCTCAAAAACCCATTTCATTGTTCTGGACAGAGGTGAAAGGCCAGTGGTAGTGGGCTTCATGGAAATGCATTAACTCCCCCAAAGCCTGCTCTTAACTACAATGGGAAGAACGCGGAACCCGGCAGTGGCTTCCAAGAGCACGTGGCAGTTCCCGCCTGGGCCAGCCCAGCCCCCTCGCCAGGGACCCTCAGGGCCGTACTGGAGGGACAGCCGGTCTGTGATTCTGAAACGGTGAGCACTGACAAGTGCGGCTGATGGGTGAAATACACCTGTAGGCAAACATCTTCCAACCTCGATTTCTTCTGCAGCGAAGCCCTCAGGGGAGCGAAGGAACGAGCCACCACCAGGCTTGCTGCTCCCCCCCCCACCCCCCGTCCAACCTCCTCATTAAAACCTCCCCGGTCTCTCTGGGGACTGGTGCCCCCAGGACCTGAGCCCTACCAAGGGGGCGGGTCACTGATTCTCACCTTCCACTCTCTGGCCCACAGCGGTTAATCTGAAGCTCCTTTCTAACAGAAATCCCCAAGGTCATACAGAGAAGAGACTGGTTTGGCATTGGGGTGCTCCCCGACCCTTCTCAAACGCAGCAGGAACACACATTTCAGGGGTCAGGAGAGACCAATGCATGTCTTTGCAAAACAAGAGGACATGAAATGAGGTTACTTCTTATCCTGACGGATCCAAACCTCCATTCGAGAGAATCATTCCATATCGTCCAATCAGAAAGGATTTGGGGGTCTAGAGTCTCATTGTCCCCAACAGCCAGAAGTCGGGGGGAGGGGGTGCTCTGAGACTTCAGGTCAGAATATCCAGAGGTCAGAGGAGCAGCAGCAAAAGAAACCCGTTAAGGTGAATGAATGAACAAGTAAATTAACTCTACCAAATGGAAACGGAGAAGGGGGCAGAAGGCCGGGGAGCGGGGGCTCCTGAGTCGGCCGCGTGTTTTGGTTTGGGCCAGGAAATCAAAAGGACGGGCTGCTATGCTCCCTCCCCAAAATGCCCATCTGAAGAATTCAGGCCAGAACGATCCATGAAAGGGCTTTTTCATCATTTGTGGGTCAGCAATAAACCACCTGTGACAAGTCTTAATAATTTTCCCTTTGTACCTGGGAAACGCGTGCTTGGGAAATACGCCAGGTCAGGCTAAAAAGCCTTGAATTCTTGTCAGGAGCAGGATACGCAGCCATCGTCAGAGCATGCGTGAATCTGGTATCTCTGGTGGCCTTCGAGAGGATCAACACCCAGACTCGAAAAGACTAGCCAGTTCGCACTAATCCAGCCTTTCAAGACCATGAATGCATCCAGAGACCTAAGGTATTCTTAATTAGGAAGCTCAGTGGACAATGCACTACCGGGGAGGGGGGGGGCTGGACAGGGAGCAGACAGGAGTAAGGCTGGCCCCATGGGGGCAGGGGTAAACTGAGGCAGGAGCCACCCCGTTCGGCCAGCCACTGCCCAGGAGAAACTAGGCCCACCGTTTCCAGATCTGACCTTTCCCAAAAAAAGCTGACTTTTCTATAACATTAAGTGATTTTTTTTAAAAAAAAATATTGCTGCAGATTTTTATTTATTTATTTTTTTTTTTTACACACAGCACGGAGCAAACAAAACACTGCCCCTGTTTTATTTATGAATCTTTGGGCAAGATGGTGGTTAAAAGGCCACTCCCTGATCCAAGTTTCTTTGACCCTGTACTTGAAATTCAGGCTCCTATCACTTAATCTGATGAAAATATAGATTTGAAAAGAAAGAATGACATCATCTCCATAAAATCTTAGCCACTCAGAAATAACTTTGCCCTTAAGTCCATTCCGGGCCAACACTAACAAGAAACGGGACAGAACCGGCCCACCGAACAGCTAATCCCAAGGGTAAGTCATTTGATAGGTTTTCTACAGCGTCCCTAAAACATTCCCAACACCCCCTCTCTTCTGAGCAACCAACACCCTATTTCAAGATTCTTACCCCACTGGTTAATAAATAACATTGTCCGAGTGTTTTCTCCTTAAATTCCTGACCTCTGTTTTCTGAACTCACCCTGGGGCGAAAACAAGGCAGCAGGAGGGCAAAGCCCCACCCACCTCCTAAATCTTTCTCCCTCATTTGCACACACGTCTGAATGCAGTCATTGTCCAACAGCCCGGAGCACAGGTACAAGGAGGCATTTAAGGAAGGGCACCCCTGAGCAATGAATGTGGTCCTGGAGGGAAAAACCTCAGGTCCGCACAAGGGCTGAGAAGGCAGGACCCCAGCAAGGCCACAGGTTTGCCCTTCCCTGGGGTGGTTTTTATCCTCACTCTGCAACACGGTTACAAAGATGCAAAAAGAGACACCTGGAGCCTTTTACACACACACACACACACACACACACACACACACACACACACACTCCGAGATGTGCAGAGATTAAACCCGTCAGGCTATGTCAGGACATCAAAATTTAAGATGGACAGAAGCGGGAGACAAAATAAATAATCTGTGGTGTACCTAAGCAGCAGGAAAGAGCGTAGCCATTAAAAATCCTATCACAGGGGCGCCTGGGTGGCTCAGTCGGTTAAGTGTCTTAACCGACTTAGCTCAGGTCATGATCTCACAGTCCATGAGTTCGAGCCCCACGTCGGGCTCTGTGCTGATGGCTCAGAGCCTGGAGCCTGCTGCAGACTCTTGTTTCTCCCTCTCTCTCTGCCCCTCCCCTGCTTGCTGTCTCTCTCTCTCTCTCTCAACAATAAACACTAAAAAAAATTTTTTTTAATAAAATAAAAATCGGGGCGCCTGGGTGGCGCAGTCGGTTAAGCCTCCGACTTCAGCCAGGTCACGATCTCGCGGTCCGTGAGTTCGAGCCCCGCGTCGGGCTCTGGGCTGATGGCTCGGAGCCTGGAGCCTGTTTCCGATTCTGTGTCTCCCTCTCTCTCTGCCCCTCCCCCGTTCATGCTCTGTCTCTCTCTGTCCCAAAAATAAATAAAAAACATTGAAAAAAAAAAATTAAAAAAATAAATAAATAAAAATCCTATCACAGATGGCTACTTGACAGGGATAAGACAATATATTACCAGGTGGACAAATCAAGATAGAATGTGGAATGACTAAACATTTAAATTATAGGTATGGAAGCGAGAGGAAAAATAACAAAATGTTTTTTTTTCTCTAATTGTTTACCTTTTCTATAACAAGCCTATGTTACACTTATAAAATCTGCTTCTCGCTGAGCTGTATCTTCACTGTACTTTTTTTTACGATTTTATTTTTAAGTGATCTCTGCACCCAATGTGGGGCTTGAACCCACAACCCTGAGATCAAGAGTCGCCCGCTCCACTGACTGAGCCAGCCAGGCACCCGTTCACCATACTTTTCTATCTCCCAGCAAGGTGACACGGGCTCAGGAATGGCCTCCTTGGCAGACTCTGCCATCGATGGGGGGACCTGTGCACGCAGCTCTTTGTTGATCTCTCGTGCTGTCTGTAAGAGGGCTGTTTCAAGGTCACTGGAGATCAGAGGAGAAACATACCCTTTTGGTTTGTCTTTCTAAGGACAGGACCCTGGAGAGATGGGTGGTGAAGACAAGGCACTCGGGGGGCTCCCAGAAGTTTTCTTAGCACCCAGTGTGGAAGCTTCTCCAGATGAGACAGAGGGAAGGGATCAAAAAACACACTTCACGGAGCCTGGGAGGCAAACATACCCCGAATGCTGGCTCAGAACAGGCCAGAATAACCAGACGCTCTGGAAGCTCACCCAACATCAGCCTGAAGCTCCCAACACAGGTGCACAGCACTCAGTAGTGTTTCGTGAGCGACAAAGCACATGCGAGCCCTCCTCCCACGGGCAGAGCAGCAGTATCGCAGTCACAGAACCAGCCCCGGGACGCGGGCTGCCTGGTTTTCGTCTCGCCAGCCACGTGGCCTTGGGGACACCCGTCAGCCAACCTACGCCTCATCCGCTAAACGGGCACCACGGCAGTAACCGTGAGCCGTAGGAGGTGCCCAGAGCACAATGCCCCTGGCACACCAAGCAGGAACTCGGCAGGTGGCCGTGTCTTACTGTCGTCAGCTCACTGACGATTTGCCCCAAATCACCCCACTAAGGAACCTTCTTGCACTGCTGGTGGGAATGCACACTGGTGCAGCCCCTGTGGAAAACAGGATGAAGCTTCCTCGAAAAGTTAAAAAGTAGGGACGTCTGGCTGGCTCGGTCAGTAGAGCATGCAACTCTTGGTCTTGGGGTTGTGAGTTCGAGCCCTCCATCGGGCAGAGAGATTAGTTAAAAAAGAATAAAAATAAAATTAAATTAAGTTAAATTAAAAGTTAAAAATAGAACTACTTGGGGCACCTTGGTGGCTCAGTCGGTTAAGTGTCAACTCTTTTTTTTTTTTTTTTGGTCAACTCTTGATTTGGGCTCAGGTCGTGATCTCATGGTCGTGAGACTGAGCCCTGCCTGTGTCAGCCTCCATGATGGGCCTGTTCAAGATTCTCTCCCCGCCTTTCCTTTCGCCCCTCCCCCACCTGCACACACACGCTCTCTCTCGGAAAAATTAGACAGAACTAGCCTACAACCAGTAATCACGCTACTGGGTGTTTACCCCAAAAATAAAACAACAAAAGAATATACGCACCCCTGTTATTTACAATAGCCAAACTGTGGAAGCAGTCCAAGTGTCCACTGACAGATGAATGGATAAAGAAGTGATAGATGATCTATAAAGAATATCCCACTGTGTGCGCGTGTCTGTGTGGAATATGGAGTATTATTCAGCCCTAAAACAAGAATGCAATCTTGCCATTTGCAATCACAGGGATGGAGTGAGAAAGTATAACGCTGAGCAAAATAAGTCAGAGAAAGAGAAGTATCATATGATTTCACTTAGGTGCGGAATGAAAACAAAACAAATGAACAAGGTGGGGGTGGGAAGAGAGAGAAACAAGCCAAGAAGCGGACTTCTATAGAGAACACACTGATGGTTACCGGAGGACAGATGGACGGGGGTTGGGGGATGGGGACTGAGTACACTTAGGATGAGCACCGGGTGGGGTCTGAAATTGCTGAAACATTATATTGTACACCTGAAACTATTACACTGTACGTCAGCTATGCTGGAATTAAAATTAAAATTTTTTTTTAATTCAAAAACTAAGTAAAATGGGGGCGCCTAGGTGGCTCCGTCGGTTAAACACCCGACTCTTGGTTTCGGCTCACGTCGTGATCCCACGGCTGTGGGATCAAATCCCACGCTGGGCTCTGCACTGAACATGGAACCCATTTGGGATTCTCTCTCCCCCTCCCTCTCCCCCCCCCCCCCCCCCCCCCCCCCCCCCCCCCCCCCCCCCCCCCCCGCCGCCCGCCAAAGAAATAAAAATAAAATCCCCCCGGTAATCAGGTCAGAATGTGGCAATTAAACACAGCCAGCAGCTGCGATCGGGGGTCTCAGGAGGCCAATGTGATGCCCTCGCCTTCCATGAAAGTCAGCAGACGGGAGGGTCTTGAAATGCCATCGAGAGACGATACGAACCCACGGCAACCCAGTGTTTTAGTCAACCTCAGGCCTCTACTGATGTCACACCTCAGTGACACACGCTTTAAAAACAAGAGCTACTGAAAGCAAGGTACAAAAGTGAATCTGTAATCTCCAATGTGCTCTTCTTAAATTTTTAAAAATGTGTCAATAATTAGGGGGCGAGAAAAAATTCTAACATATGCAAAGAAAGATCTCTGCATGAATACTCGGATACTGGTGACAATGGGTGTCTCAGAGAAAGATGTCCAGGAGGGGGAGGCCCCGTGTAGTGGGGGCAAGATGAAGGTTTCAGGGTAAGAAAGAGACACGCTTCTCATCCTATGACACAAGCATGGGGCAGGCTTGCAGAACACCCTTATACGCAATGAGAACTTGTAATTAATCGCTCTGAAATTAGTGAGCTATTCAAGGCATGGCCAAGGCATCGAGAAACTTTCAATCAGAACACACATCACACACACACACACACGTACTCACAGGGCACATGTGTGTGCACACACAAGCACCCCTACATATACACAAACACGGATACATAAACACACACACACACTTGTTGCAGACAGAAATCCAACAGGAATGTGACAGCCATAGGATTTGGTAAGGGATGTGACTTCACTCACTTCACCCTCCTTCCTTCCCTGGGCTACACGATGAATCTGCACCACAGAAACATGCAATTATGTTTCTACATAGAGACACATGTGCTTGGGGAAAATCTGTAACAGAATGTAAACTGTAATCTCTACGTGGTGGATAAAATTAACGTTTATCAACTTCTCTTTTGAATCTACATTGTTACTTTTTCTGTAATGAAGACATAAGTCTTGTGATTTCACATGCCTAAAAAAAGTTGTTTTGTTTTTTTCATATGAAAGAATTCCTGAAAAAGACGAACGAATGAATCGCAGGGTTGAGTCTACCTGCCTTAGGAGAGCACCTCCTTGACCATTCACGCCAAGAAACGAACTCGTTAGAAAAGACTGCATCACGACCACGACCCCTCCACCCTCTCCCACCGCACCCCACCCGTGACGCTGACAAACACCTGGGAAGTGACGGATTGCTGTCCGGTCCGGGCCGGGCACCCAGGAGCACCTCTCTCTGGCCAGATTAGATCTAGTTCATTTCCGCTGGGAGTTACCGCATGGGGGCAGGCAGGGCCCAGCGCCCCTCGGGCTGTAATCAATAGCTGCATAAAGACACGGCAAGCCTTCCAAAGCAGAATGTGCACAGGAAACAAATCTAGGAAATCCTGCTTTCTGTTACAGGAAATGAATCCCACCCCAACTGGTAGAAATTATTCAGGCAGCCTCTGAACTAAAACGAGTGCTGGTCTCTATGTGGATTCCGTACCCATGACCTTGCCTAGACCAGCAGTGTTTTATTGATATAGAATTTCAAAGGTGGGATTCTAGACACAGCCAAGTCGATGCGGAATCCTACAGGGATTTAGAAACAGTACAGCTTTCTGAAAGATTTTGCTGGAACTAGATTTAGCCTCCTTTCTGCCACCTGGTGTATTTATACACAGAGATTTGTATTTTCAGAAGATGCACGCTACATCTTTTGAAATAGTTTGGAAGGCAGGTCAGTAAAATATTAATAGCAGTTACACCTTTAGTTAGTAGTAGGATGACAGTTTGCTTTTTATTTTGCTTTTTATTTTATCTGTATTTTCACATAATCTGCCATAAACGCGAAATAACTATACGATAATAAATAAAGCTGGGGGGTGGGGGGGGACTGACCTCTATGAAGACACAAAAGACCAAAAGAAAACACCTCTTTTTTTTCCAATCACTACTCGGAATCTTAGAAAAACAAGAGAAATCTGAATCTGAGTGGAATGTATGAACAGGAGCGGAGAAGCACAAAGCATTCTGTGAAAGATTAACCCTCATGGAAAAACTCTGCCCGGCCCTAAACCAAATATATCAAAGTTGGGTGGGAACCAGGAGCCTGGGACAGGCGTTGAAGGCCTCCTGTATGCGTGCCGATCAATAGCCAAAATTAGGAGCTCACAGGGAGCGGTACTGATCGGATCGTCATTTCTGAAACTTGTTCAAATGCCAATCCCATTAAACCCCCTCCAAGCTACTGGTCCTCCGCCCATAACTACCCAGAATCTGGCCCTCTTAGACATCTATTCAGGGATAGTGTCTCCCAGTTCCAGATGGAAAAGCAAGATCAAACAGACTAAATTCGGTGGAGAGATGATGACAGATCTGAAGTTTTTGGTTATTACAGCACAAGTCTGAAGAAATGGGTCGGATCATCCACATCCATCCTCCTCCCACTCTCCCTCGCTCTACACACAAGGCCCATCTCAGAATCTGGCCAAGGGTTGCAACATCCTTCACCCCTGGAAATCGGGTTCAAATGTCAGTGGTCACGGATGAACTGGGTGCACAGTTGTGCTGTTCCATAAACACCAAGCAGACCACAAGGGGTCGCCTTCCAGGAGCCGCAATCCAGTGCCCCCAAGAAGGACAGATGACAAGGGGTCATCCCCCAGGGGCCACAATCCAGTGCCCCCAAGAAGGAGAAAGAAGCTACTGGACAGGGAAAGCCACATCCGAAAGTCCTTTAATTTTTGAAGTTTGGAACAGGGTCTCGTTGCGGTAACCCCGCCCCTCCCCAAACGCCATCAAGCACCAGGCTCACCGATGTTCTCCAATTAGTCTGGACCTTCGAAACACTTCATTTACCAGAGAAGCCCCGTCCCTCCCTAAAATGAACAACAAAAAACAACTGGAAGCCCTTGTAACGCTGAGGGAAGAGAAAGATGGTTTAAAAATGATTCTAGGAGGCACTCGGGTGGCTCAGTCGGTCAAGCGTCCGACTTCAGCTCGGGTCATGATCTCGCAGTTTGTGAGTTGGAGCCCCACATCAGGCTGTGTGCTGACACCTCAGAGTCTGGAGCCTGCTTCCGATTCTGTCTCCCTCTCTCTCTCTCTCTCTGCCTCTCCCCGGCTCACGCTCTCTCAAAAATAAATAAAAACATTGGGGCGCCTGGGTGGCTCAGTCAGTTGAGCGTCTGACTTCGGCTCAGGTCATGATCTCGCGGTCCGTGGGTTCGAGCCCCGCATCGGGCTCTGTGCTGACAGCTCGGAGCCTGGAGCCTGTTTCAGATTCTGTGTCTCCTTCTCTCTGACCCGCCCCCGTTCATGCTCTGTCTCTCATGCTCTGTCTCTCTCTGTCTCAAAAAAAAAAATTTTTTTTTAAATAAAAAAAAATAAATAAAAACATTAAAAAAAAAGGTATCGGGGTACATACACATAATTATAAAAAGCTGTCTTTAAGACTATTCAAAAATTTGGGAAAGAGGGATGATGAAATACCAAGTTTAAAACAGAGGGTATGAAACTCTATGCTAAAATTCCCTTTTCAGTTAAAAACATATGAAAAGATATTGGGGGTGCCCGGCTGGCTCAGCCCGTGAAGCATGCGACTCTTGATCTCAGGGTGGTGAGTTCGAGCCCCAGAGTGGATGCAGAGATCCCTGAGAAATAAAATATTAAGAAAGAAAAAAGATACTGGAAGATCACACATCAAAAACTTCTCGGTGGCCTCTAGAAAATAACTTAGGAAAATGACTAAGAGCTCGGGTTCTGACAAGACGTCCCCTGGGTTAAAACCCTGGCCCTGTCACTCAGGGGGCTGCCGCGATACGATGAATCAGCAAGGGGAAGGGAAACTTTGCCGCGTTAGCATCTCTGAGAGCAGGACAGGCCAACAGCACGCGCCTCCTTAAAACGCGCACTGAGGACAGCGGCAACGACACAGACACGGAGCCTGCCCAGTAACTGTCAGACCCAAACTAAGGAACGTTCTACAAGATAAACGCCTGTATTGCTCAAAAGCGTCAAGGCCATGAAAGTCCAGGAAAGCCGAGGAGCTGTTCCAGATTTAAGGAGACAAGAGGTGTGACAGCAGAATGCAGCGTGTGTTCCTGGGTTGGATTCTGATGGCGGGGTTGCGGGGGGGAGGGGGATTCTTTTTTTTTTTTTTTTTTTCGTGAAGCTAAGGAGAAGCTAAGTCATGGGACAACTGATGACATTTCAATAACCCCTGCAGGACAGAGAACTGTACTACTGTAGCAATGTTAATTTCTGATTCTGATGAATGTCCTTGTTTTTTAGGAAAAAAAAAATAAAACACTTAAAAGCAAAAAAAGATTGGGGGCGCCTGGGTGGCTGAGTTGGTTAAGCGTCTAACTTCGGCTCAGGTCATGATCTCAGGGTTCGTGGGTTCAAGCCCCACATTGGGCTCCACATTGCAGTGCAGAACCTGCTTGGGAGTCAGTCTCTCTCTCTCTCTCTCTCTCTCTCTCTCTCTCTCCGTCTCTGTCTGTCTCTCTGTCTCTCTCTCTCTCTCCCTCCTCCCCTGCTCTCTCTCTCAAAATAAATAAACTTAAAAAAAAAAGGCAAATAAGGATCATGTCTGCAGCTGACTCTTCGAAGGTGAGAGAGACTGATAAAGCACAGGTAGAAAAAAGCTAACATTGGAGGAATCTGAGTGAAGTTTTGGTAAAAGGGGAATTCTGAGTACGAGTTCTACAACTTTTTTTGTAAGTCTGAAATGATTTCCAGAATAAAAAGTTTAAAAAAAAAAAATCCAGGTGACTTTAGGCTAAATGTTTAACCTCTCTGTCCTGGATGTTTCTCTTCTGAAAATCGAGATAATAAAAGTACCTCTTAGTTGCTAGAAAGATTAACTAAGATAATACACAGAAAGCACTTCAAATGTGATCTGACGGGTATCAGATGCTCAAGGAAAGTTGCCTATTGTCATCTTTTAAGAACGAGACTGCAAGTGACCCAGTTTCTTCTTATAGTTGTCTGAAGTGTCCAAATTTTCTATCCTGAAATGTAATGGCTTTCGTAATCAGAATACAAGTTTTCTGGAAGGGACGGAGGGAGAAGGAAAAAAAACCAGAATGTTCCCTATGCCTGAATCATACTCAAGTCAGGAAGGCAAAGAATGTATTATTTTCATACTGGCCAAGTGCTCTGCTACACGTATGCAGAGTGCTCCCATCATATGAGACCCCGGGAGGAAAACCAATTAGGGGCTTGTTACAAAAAATAAAGATCAGCCGTGCTACGAGACTCTCTGCTCTTGAACATGGCATCAGATGAGTCCTTGTGGTCCTAGCAAAATAACGTGCTTATTACGTATAAACAACGACGTGGCTGACCAAACTTCATCAGAACGCTTTAGTGTTTCAAAGGACGCCATCGTGAAAGTCCAAAGACAGCCTTCGGAATAGGAGAAATTGCTTGCAAATCATATATCCCACAAGAGACTCTGGTCTAGAATATACAAAAAAACCTCTTTCAACTCAACAACAAAAAGACACATAAGTAAAAGGGGGCAAAGGACACTGGAGAGAAGATACACAAAGAGCCAAGAAGCACATGAAAAGCTGCTCAGCCTTCGTGGCCATCAAGGAAATGCAAATGAAAACCCCGAGGGAGATTTCACCTCACGCTCCCTAGGATGGCCAGAATCAAAAGGCCCGACAAGGACACATGATGGCAAAGGAGGAGGGAAATTGGAACCCTTACACGTGGTTGGTGGGGATGCAAAATAACGTAGCCCCTTTAGAGAGCAGTGTGGCAGTTTCGAAAAGGTCAAACGTAGTTTTGACCATACAGCCCGGCAGTCCTACTCCCAAAGATACGCCAAGAGAAATGAAGATTCTCTCCAAAGATACACCAAACACTTGTGAAACAAAGGTCCGCGGCGGCAAAAGAATAAAAGAAAAAAAGAAGCAATCCGAAAGTCCATCAACTGACAAACGGATACACAAAATGTAGTATTATCCACACGATGGAACATTATTCGTGCACAGAGAGGCACGAAGGGCTGAGACGTACCACTGCATGATGCGTCTTCAAAACAAACACGAAGTGAGAGAAGCCAGACACACGTGTCACATACTGTAAATTTCCATTTGTGTGAAACGTCCAGACTCGGCAAATCCGGAGACAGCGAGCTTGGGGGGGGGAGGGGGGCAGGAGTCCAGGAGAAGATATGGGATGGAGTGCCTCCTTTAAGGGGGATAAAAACGTTCTCCCCCTGATCGCGTAATGGAGGCCTCAGGCCGTGAGGATACTAAAAATAAACAGTGAACTGTAGATGCTAAATGGGTAATTGTATGGCATGTGGATTGTATCTTAATAAGGCTGATGTTTTTAAAAAGGGGAAGATGTGGATTAAACGGGACCCTTATGTGCTGGCCATCTGAATCACAAGCAACACCTCTTTGCTATTTGTGTACTTGGGATGGATCTTTTTTTTTTTCTTCTTCTTCTTTTAATGAAGTACTCTGAGTATCCTCATTGACTTTTAAAAAACATTTTTTAATGTCTATTCAGTTTTGAGATAGATAGAGACAGGGGGTGAGTGGGGAAGGGGCAAAGAGAAAGAGAGAGACAGAGAGAGAGAGAGAGAGAGAGAGAGAGAGACACACACACACACACACACACACACACACACACACACACACAGAATCCGAAGCAGGCTCCAGGCTCTGAGCTGTCAGCACAGAGTCCGTCGCGGGGCTCGAACTCACAAACTGTGAGATCATGACCTGAGCAGAAGTTGGACGCTCAACCGACCGAGCCACCCAGATGCCCTGAGTACTTATAATTTTTTGTTTATTTATTATTTTTGAGAGGATGGGGGAGGGGCAGAGAAAGAGAGAGAGACACAGAATCCGAAGCAGGCTCCAGGCTCCGGGCTGTCAGCAGAGCCCGATGCGGGGCTCGAACCACGAACTGTGAGAACGTGACCTGAGCCGAAGTCGGACGCTCAACCGACCGAGCCCCCCCGGGCGCCCCACGTTTGGGACATATCTTAAGTCCGAGAGTGTTTCCTCCAGGGGAAGGAAGTTCTGCACGCGTGGAAAAGTGTATTTCCCTGGCAGGGCCGCGCCACCCTGGCTCGTGTCTGCTCACGGGTGGCTCCCCGGGGAACCCCACGCCCGGCGTGTGGAACAGAGGCGCACGGCGTCTCTCGGCGCCTCGCCACGCCTGCCGGCGGCTTACCTCATCCGGGCTGGAGGCCTGGTACACACGGCAGGAGTCTTCATAGCGCTTCTCAGCCTCGGCCTGGTCGGTCGCGCCGTTGGACTCGTACACGGGAGTCACGTTGTGGCAGAGGGCGATGGCCTTCACGGCCTCGTGCACACGGCTACTCATGGTCCGCCGCACCTTGGTGGTGAGCGTGGGGCCCTTCTGAGCAGGCGGGTCCTGGGATTGCTACAGGAAAGACAAAAGAACAAGGAGGATGACTGGAGACACAGAAGGGTCTAGAATGTGTGAAAGAGCAACCACGTGGAGACACTGCTTTTCTTCGCGTGGCTTCAATGCACAGCGCTCAGACGACATCTGCAGTGACACCGCGCTCAACGGCAAGTGATTTTCAGGAGCCCAATCATTTACAGCAAAACGGAGGAAAAAATTACAATTCAGGGGATGCGGGTCATTCTACCCATGAACAAGTCAATCCGTCTTCATTTCGGTGGCATCAGGGCCTCTGACAGAGCGAAGCCCCCACTGCGTTGCAGGCGAGGCCGGTGAGGTCAGGGCTTCTCAAGCTGGGCGCTACCGACGTGGGGAAGATGATTCTCTATTGCAGGGGCTGTCCTGTGCTCTGTATTCTACAGACCTCAGATGCCCTCCCATGGTCCATGGAGCCTACCTGGTCAGCCCCTGCCCACCTCTGTAACCTCCCTTCTTGCCACGTTCCTCATCCTCCTCTCTGCTCCAGCCACACTGGCCTTCCTGTTCTCTGAACACTGCCACACTCCTTCCTGCCTCAGGGCCTTTGCACCTGCCTTGCCCTCTGCCGGGCACATCATTTCCCAGATCTCAGCAGGGCTGGCTCACTCCATGTCATCACTGAAGGTCTCGATTCAAATGCTGCATCCTCAGAGAGGCCCTCCGCAAGAGCCCCAGCTTATCTTCCTGCCAGAAGTCATGCTTCCACACTGCAATGCGGGATGTCGTGTTCCGGCTAAAACCGACTTGTTGACCTGACGACTCTCCCGTTAAGCCGTGAGAACAGAACTTGTCCACGTGTGTGTTATCTGTCACCGCAATCCTAGGGCCCACGGCAGTGCCTGGCACGCACCGGTATTTGAGGAGCAAATGAACAACTTTGTGTTGCTAAGGCGACGGTGGCACATCTTGCCCGGACAGGATTTTTTTTTTTTCTATTTCCAGGAAGAAATAAATATCAAATTGGCCGACATCAGTTCTGGGTTTTACATCACAGTTTGGGACGAAAAGAACCCCTGCAACATAGTCTTGCTCCACGGCTGAGCCCCGGAAGTCAGAGAAGTTTCGGGAGCGACCGGAGCCCACGGTCCATTAGAAACGTATTTCATCCAGCAGAAGAGAAGGGACCCGATCTTTTGGAATGAATCCCGTCTTCTACCCGTGAACATGCGGTTGCCCAAAATAGAGAACAGATGAGAAGAAAACGACTTTCATTTAATTTTTTAATACTATTTTTAGCAGTGGCATTAGACTCCTCAGGTAATTAGACAATTACTAAATTATTCTGGTCATACAGGCACACACAGTGCTCCGGCTTCCTGCTCTGTTAACCTTTGGTGCCAAGAGGACACGAGTTTCACTTCCAGGCCAAAGGGCACTGCATGGTTACGATAATTAGGGTAATGAATCAGAACTCCAGTTTAAATGAATCATTATTTGCCAAGTGCTTTTAATTATAAAGAATTTACCTCTAAAATTATAACAAGGACTGAAGATTTACAGAAAGGTCCTCTCCGCTGGAAAGACCAAATCCAGAACGTTCTCTCTGAGCTCTGTAATTTATGTTCTAGCCACAGACGCGTGTCTTCATTTTTGCCCACATTCCTCAGCACCTGGGCCAAATTATTATCTAACATCAGGGCAACAGCAAGACCTCTGACCAAGCCATCGCTTCGGCCGGCAAGGTTTGCAGATAGCGGGTTTGAAGGAGAGGACGAGCGAAGGGCATCCTTCGCAAACCTCTGGATTTTACCAGCAGTCTGATGTCACGTCTGCAGAAGTCACACGCTTCCAGCAGTATTTCAAATGTGGGCTGGCACAGAGCTTTGGGGTTTTGTATCCCAGGGGAAACCAGTCTAGAGCGAGGCAGAGAGAGAGACACGGCCGCTCAGGTCTTTGCAAAGACCTCGCGTCCAGACCAGGGCACCATCTGACAACAAGTCAGAAGGCGAGGCTGATTGGCCCCAACCAACATCACAGGGATTGGTGTAATGTCCCCACGTTCGTTTGTCTCTCTCCCCAATCAACAATCATCCCCCTTTCCGACCAAGATGTCTCAGGGAGGAGGAATTAGAATCGCCGATTCTGAAGCTGGCTTTTAATTCTCAAAGAAAAGGCTCATCCACACACCGAATGGCAATCCACGTAGATCGTTAAGGTGCTGGGAATTCCCAGGGGCTCTGCCAGCATGAGTATTAGGGCCCGGTCTTCAAACACCCTCACGTTGCCCATATGGAAGAGTTTCACGTCGTACGGTGTTTATCTCCAGCCTCCTCCCCACAGGCCCTTTAACCCACACACATTTCTCCTTACTTAAAAAATACCAGGGGAAAATAAAAACAGATGTGGTATCCACAGAGGCTGGTTACAGCTCTTTTCGCCCTGGGGAGAAACCACCGGTCCTCTCGTGGAAGGGGCACAGCACAGCTCCACATGAGGTCAGAAGCTAGAGGAGGAGTCAAGACCCCCACGTCCAAGGGCCCCTGGCCCCGGCCCTCAGGCGGGAACCTCGCACCACATAATGCTTCGAGGTCATTCGACATATCCCAGCCAACACACGAGACGCAGAGGTGAAAATGAACCACAGACCTCCATTTCTCGTTATCGATCCACGGCAGGGACGCGCCCCAGCGAGAACTCCAGTCTCCGTACCGGAGGAGAGATTAATGCAAAAACTCAATGCTCAGTCAGCACAAGCATCCCTTTTCTTTCTGAAGTGCAATGAAAACGTCACCACTCACGAGCATTCGTAGCACTCACGGATATTAGGAATGGGCCGCCACTGGTAAAAATACACTCACATCAAAGAGGAAGGACTCCTGTTTCGACAGCCCTGCTTTGCTCCCCAAATAAAGCTCAAAGCTGAGAGCTCATTAACCTCAAAGGGCCACCCCCACAGAGACAGGCCCACACCCACTACTTCCAGATGGGTCCACGGAGGTACAGGACGATTAAGCGACTGAATGACCACAACGTTTACCGCTCAACAGACATCCCCCAGCATGACACAGGCAGCGCTTTTCAGTTTGTTGAAATCGAACCCCGCAGAACACCGGGCTTCTCAACGTGGGCACTTCCGCCCCTCCCCCCACCACAGGGCAATGTCCGGAGACACTCTTGGTTGTCAGAGCTGGGGGAGGGGGTGCTACAGACATCTGCACGGTAGAGGCCAAGGGCGCTGCTGACCATCCCGCGACGCACAGCTCACACAACGAAGAACGATCCGGCCCGATACGTCGCCGTGCCAGGGCTGAGAACCGGGGTACAAAGCCAGGGCCTGGACTAGGGTGAGGGAGGGGAGACTTCACTGTGCTAATCCAGAGCTGGATCCCATCGATTCCAAACTGCAGAACTGTGTTCATCACGGCCTTCTGCCTGAATTTTTTAAATATCGCATCACCATAGGACTTATCTTGACTGCTGTGTTTGGGGTTGTTGCGGGTTTTTTCCGGCATCTCATTAAGTTTTGCTCCTTGGGGGCATACCTCAGTCTCCTTACCCTAGTCCCAGCCCTGTTAGAAAACCATTAAAATTATCATAATCACTGACACGAGTGAAAAAAAGTTAAGTTGGCTCGTGCGTGTGCGTGTGTGCGTGTGAAGAAAAGTAAGTTTGATAGTGATATTCTAACAGTGGTTCTTAACTGGAAACGCTTCCCAGAATAACCAATAAAGATTTTAAGAAATATATATGTTCGGGCCTTCTATACCTAAAGAATGCAGTAAGGCCCAAGCATAGATATAGATACAGAGAGAGATTTTCTAAACCTCACACACAATTCTGATGCTCCGCTCTAGTTAAAAAGAATTAGGAAAGTATGACGGCTTCGTGTTGAGAAGGAAAAAGAAACATACACAGAAACAAAACATACCTCCCTCCAGACACGCAAAAGCAGAGGAACAGTTTGGCAGTGTAAATCTAGGTTTTTTCTTCGTGCCTATCTACATTCTTTATTTCTTCTGCAGCAACGAAACGTATCCTAGGGGCGCCTGGGTGGCTCAGTTGGCTAAGCGTCACTCTTCGGCTCAGGTCATGATCTTGCCGTTCATGAGTTCGAGCCCTGTGTAGAACTCTGCCAACGGCTCAGAGCCTAGAGCCTGCTTCTCTCTCTCTCTCTCTCTCTCTCTCTCTCTCTGCCCCTCCCCCACGCACACTCTGTCTCTGTCTCTCAAAAATAAACTTTAAAAAAAAGATAAAAATAAAAATAAATGTTGCCTTAATTTTGAAGATGAAAATAAAGAGTGACTTTTCTTCGGTCCACGGGTCATCTTGCAAACTGTTTTAGAGTCCACGGATTTAGACACTGATGTTCTGAAAAATAAGGGGAAACTTCAGATTCATAGTAGCTGTTTTCAAACACTGCTGTTGTTCGGAAGGCTCACTTGTTACAAGTTTTATGTTTAGAGATTCTGTCCCAAGTGATCTGACCCAGTTGCTCCAAATACTGGGCTTCATGAAACACTGGCACAAAAATCCCATTATCCAACTCTAAATTTAAGTGAGTGACTGTAATGGGCTCAGGAGAATCTTTTCGGGTGGTGGGTATATTCTAAAATTGGGTTGTAGTGGTCTAATTTAGTTATAGTTCCACAACTCTGTAAACTTACTAACAAAGTTACTGAAAGGGACACAACATAGCTGAATTTTATGGCTGTTTTAAAAACCCGGGAAAGCCTCCATAACCCCATCACAAAAGTATTTATGTGCCCACTGCAGGATTTTTAGATGTCATGAGAAAAGAAAGGACGCACCTCGCTGAGGTGGGCGGGTACTGTTATTCTGAGCTCACTCCAGTCTCCAGACAACCTAACCCTACAACACCCAGGCATTTTAAATCCAAGGCCAGGACGGGCAAATCAATTCACGAGCTTCCGCTAAGGAAGGGGTGTGGGGTAGAGTTCATGGTTAAGACGTGTCGTTTCTGCCTTTTAACACTTTACTATGAGTGCTATCTGTGCTAAGGTGAAAACGGACCATAAAAGCTGAGCTACGCAAATATCCCCGAGAACGGATGGTTTCTGTAAACACCACAAGCTCATAAAAGCACCACCGAAACGCGCCAGGCTGTGTCTCCTGCCGGGGGACACGCACAGTGACCGTGAAGCCGTGCAGTGTAATCATCGGCCGGCCAGCGGTGCTGAGAAGGGGGCTGGAGAGGCAGGGGTGTCCGGCCAGGCGCCGATAAGCGTGAGAACCCACACGGTGGACCCCCTCGGGTGGGGCCCGGAAGGCATTTGGGGGCCGATGGTTCAGAGGGAAGAGTCCCTTCCGAGCCAGCTCCCCTGCCCTGGGGGAGGTGGGGGGAGGGAGGAGGGTGGGCATGAAGGCCACGCCTGGACCACGTGCAAGTCTCAGCCCCAAGAGGGAGCTGACGGTACAAGGGGGGCCCCTGAGCAAGAGGAGAAGCAGGAAAACCGTGCGGGGGGGCCGGGAGGGAGACTGCAGACAGCCGAGCAAGGGAGAGCGGAATTTCGCTCTAGCGAGTGAGAAGGGCTGGGGTGCAGACAGCGAGGGGGAACGCCAGTATCTGCAGAGCAATGGAAGCCGGGGGGGGGGGGGGGGGGGGGGGCGCCCGCGGGGGGGGGGGAGGGGAGGGGGGGGGGGGGCGGGGGGGGGGGGGGGGGGGGGGGGGGGGGGGGGGGGGGGGGGGGGAAAGGGACCGCCTAGGACGGAGGTACAGGAGCTGGGACAGAGCCCTGGGGGCACCGGTGCCACAGAGGAAGACAGGTCAGAGAGAGGGGCAGGAACGGGGGTTGGCTGTGGCCTTTCCTTCCTGTCCAACAGAGTCCTCGTGATTTTTCAGGAATCCTAAAGTACATCTTTGAAAATGGTCCATGGACCCGTTTGGAGACAAGCCACAAATGCCCACACGGGGAGCCTCGAAGAAAACTACAGGAGTTTCACCACTGACTGTACAGGAGAACGTTACATAAATCAAATTAACTGTCCTCCATTTAAAACCCACTCCCACTTCCCAGCTTCATCTCCTGCTCTGCCGTTTTTAGGAGATAACCTGGAAACCCGGGCATGCCTACCAGCGAATGTCCCGGAAAATTAAATGCCCGGTAGAATGCCCGGTTCTGTGCCATGCAGTACTCATGGATTCCACCTTTAACCCCTGTAGAGAAATACTTCCTGCACATTTCTAACTGGATTTCTGACAATAAAATCATCGTCTATTTTGACAAATTTAAGTAAAACCCGGCCTCTTTCTTCTCCTCTCCAAACGAGAGCCACAACATGTACCCGCGGGTAAGCACTTAGCCCTGATGTGTCTCAGAATTACCAAGGCATCTGTTGGTATGTCATCTTATGTTTTTTTTTTTAAGTTTTTTTATTTTTCAGAGAGAGAGGGGGGGAGCACAAGCAGGGGAGAAGCAGAGAGACAGGGAGAGGGGGGGAGGGGGGGGGGGGGAGAGAGAGAGAGAGAGAGAGAGAGGGAGAGAGAGGGAGAAGAATCCCAAGCAGGTTCCACCCTGTTAGAACGGGGCCAAACCCGGGCTCGAACCCACGAACCATGAGATCGTGACCTGAGCCAAAATCAAGAGTCGGATGCTCAACTGACTGTGCCAGCCAGGCGCCCCCTCATTTTAAGATTAAAACACAGAAACCCAGGGGCGCCCGGGTGGCTCCGTCGGTTGGGTGTCTGACTTCGGGTCAGGTCATGATCTCACGGTCCGTGGGTTCGAGCCCCACGATGGGCTCTGTGCTGACAGCTCGGAGCCTGGAACCTGCTTCGGATTCTGGGTCTCCCTCTCTCTGCTCCTCCCCCACTCAGTCTCTCTCTCTTTCTCTCAAAAATAAACATTAAAAATTTTTTTTAATAATTAAACACACACACACACACACACACACACACACACACACAGAAGCCCAGCCCGCCCCTAATCGTAACGCATCAGAATCTCTCGGGTATTCCTTGCTTTTGTTCCATTTTGTATTGAAAACGTCAGCAGCAATTCTGAGGAGCCGAGGTGGGAGCCACTGGTGTGACTTTTAAGGAATGTTAGCAATACCCTTCTGTAAAAAAAGGATCGATTTTGAAAAACTCTGTGGGAAAAGATGTGGGAGCAGCAGCAGAGCGGAAGGCCATCTCTGACAGGCTACTCTCCCGCACGCGGTCGCAGGGTTGACACGGAAGCTGATCGGTGACACTGTTTCAGGAGCAGGTGGCTCATTCCCGCTGCGTTGGCTCCTGACCAGGAAGTGACACGAACCAGGAGGCTCTCAAAGCTATTTCTGGCACTCGGTAAAGGGCAAACAAGTTTCTCTTAGGTTTCTCCTAACAGCCGTAAGCGTTTCCGTACAGCAGGTTAACTCTGGGAAGGAGGTAGATGGGGAAGTCTCAAGTGCAATTTCTTTTTTTCTTTTTTTAATTTCTCTTTAACATGTATTTATTTTTGAGAGAGACAGAGTGGAAGCTGGGGAGGGGCAGAGAGAGAAGGAGACACAGAATCCGAAGCAGGCTCCATCCAGGCTCCGAGCTGTCGGCACAGAGCCCGACGCGGGGCTCGAACTCACGAACCGTGAGATCATGACCTGAGCCGAAGTCGGACGCCCAACCGACTGAGCCACCCAGGTGCCCCTCAACTGCAATTTCATCCAAAACACAAAGGACCGAAGGTCACCATGGGTTTGGAAGACGAGGTGGGGGCGGGGGGGAGAGCGGGAATGACGGCGAACAGGGATGTGATTTCTCTCCTGGGTGATGACGACGAAACTGTAAATAAACCAAAAACCACTGAAGGGCACACTGTAAATGGGCGAACTGGACAGTGTTACGAACGACAGCTCAACACAACTGTTAATAAATGCAAAGGAACTGTTTCAAGTGTCAAAACAGAAGGATTTACCTGGGTATAAATGCTAAAAATGTGGCTCTGTACTTCGTCCATGGAGTCGAGGCCATAGGCCACGGTGCCCAGATGGAGCCGTTTGAAAACCATCTCATTCTGGGTAAGCGTTCCTGAAACACAAGACAAATCGAGCAACGGTGCCCACATCCTGGGGCTGTCGTTCACCGTGACGACGGCTGCCGTTTCCTGAGAGTTTACTGCTAGGTGTTTACGCTGGCCTCCACACTGCCCCAGCCGGGTAGACCTCTGTGTTGTTTGGCCTGCCCAGAACCTAATTCCTTTTCTTTTGAAACGGCATCCTGGGGTTCCATGGGGACACGACCACCGTCCCTCCCTGGGCGGGTCAGGGTGTCTGACTCATTCCATCGGCCAGGATGGTGGCCCAGGACGTGCACTAGATTCTATTCTATGTCTGAACCTCGAGCAGACAGATACCTGGACGGGAGACGAACAGAATCAAGTTCACCCCAGTCACGGAGTCCTACACAGACCACCCCGGGGATTCTGATGCTAACGTACCCAGAAATTCTCTGGCTCTGCTCCCTCCTGAAACCTAATTTCTCTCTGATTTGGTGAGCCACCCCAGACCTTTATAACGGATGCTCTTTTGTCCCATGGCCACCAAATGGTAGAGATGAAGCTTAAGCCCAGGTATCGCCATGCCCCCGACCTTGCTCTCAGTCACTCTGATATTAAATTGCAAAGTATTTTGGGGTGTGGTTACGAGGGCCTGAAGCCAGACTGCCTGCTCTGTCGCCCTGCGCTTCTGACAAGGCAGTAAACCTCCCTGTGCCTCACTTCCTCGTCTGTAAAACGGGGATAAACATGCCCACAAGATTAGGTGCAGGGTTAACTAAACAAGTATAAATGAACACCCAGAAGAGCGCCCCGTGCGTAATTAGTACCACGTAAGGCTTTGCCGCTTGACGATGGCGACGACCATCACGGTCACCGTCGCCAAATCATCAGCCCTCATCCAAAGGTCCAGGAGCACATTCTCTAACACCTCCAGAAAGAGAATCCAGGCACCCGCCTCACCCAGAAGCCTGGGAAGGCCCAGGAAACAGCTCACCTGTCTTGTCTGTGAGCAAGTAGGAAATCCTCCCCAGCTGCTCGGGGATCGTGCTGGAACGAACCACGGTCCCGGGGATTTTCGAGTCCCTCCGAATCACCCAGCTGTACACGATCTTGCCCATGTCCAGGTTGACACGCAGACTAGTCAGACGACCAGAGCAAACAGGTTAATAACAGCACATCTGCGAGGCTCCCAGGGTCTCGGCAGATGGCGAGGACTCTTAACACGCATCTGGGCCACAACATCTGGAATCCCTGCCTACAGACGCGCGTCTTCGGCTGAATCCCCACATCTGACAAGAGTCAACACCGCTCTCAGATAACTCACCACCCGAGTTTTCACTTTCGTGAAGCGCTTCTATTTTGGACTAAGATAGAACACTGAAAACTTTAAATGCTTTTAAAATACTGAAACGGTAGTTGTCTTAGTCCTTTTTTGTTTTTTTGTCCTAATTACTGGTCCTCTGAGCCAAGGTATTTTGATAATGTGCTGTTCTAACTTGTGGCAAAATCCACGTTAACAAATTTACTACTGAAACCAGTCCGTGCACAGCTCAGCGGCATCAAGTATGATCTGCCTGTTGTACCACCGTCACCCACCATCCGTCTCCAGAACTTTTTATCTTCCCAAACTGTAATTCCATACCCATGAAACAACGCCCCGTTCTCCCCTTCCTCCAGCCCCTGGAGCCCACCCATCTACTCTCCGTCTCCCTGAATGTGACTGCTCTAGGGAGCCCACAGGAGGAGAATCACACAGATTTGTCCTTTGGGGACCGGTTGGTTTCCCTCGGCACAGTGCCTTCAGGGTTCCTCCCTGTTGTGGTCCCCTTTGAGCCCGGATTCAGGACCCGTCTCAACGCAGCACTCCCAGCAGCCACTCCCAACCTCTTGAGCCGGCAGAGGAGACAGGACTCTGAGTGGTATCCCTGGCATAAAGCAGGCAAGGCAAGATCTTCCGAGCACAGACTGATTCAGGAAAGGATGCTTCAGGGAGGAAGGCGCCCTCCCTCCTGATGCTACAGCCACAGAGCGCGGCTCACATCCTTGACCCTGACAGTTCCCGGTCATCGTTCTTCAAAGGGACCGCGAGGAAAGAGAAGACAATGTCATGGCTCGTCCTCTGCTTACCTGATGGGAATGATGTTGGAGAACAAGAGGAGGAAGCGGATGATCTGTAGGTACCAACGACCGGCAAAGTGCTGAAGGGCAACCATGACGAGCGACACCACCACCAAAGCACCAAAGAGGATCTTGGTGAGGCAATTCACTTCCAGGTCAAACAGGCCAATCTGCGGGACAAGGCACAAAGGAGAGCTAGTGGGTGCTGGTCCACTACCCGGAGAACTGGTCCTCCACTCAAGAACACCTCCACCCCGGTGAGTCGGTAGGACCCATCAGCCCCCGTACCTTCGGTTGAGAACACCGGGCCCCGTGGGCTAGACTTCCTAACAGACATCCAAAGAACCTCAAAGAATTTGGATTTCAATTTTTTTTTTTTTTTTAACGATTAAGAAGATTTAGACTTGGGGCACCCGGGTGGCTCAGTCGGTTAAGCAACCGACTCTTGACTGTGGCTCGGGTCATGATCTTACGGTTCATGGGATTGAGCCCCGTGTTGGGCTCTGCGCGGACACCTCAGAGCCTGCTTGGGATTCTCTCTCTCCCTCTCTCTCTCTGCCCCTCCCCCACTCGTGCACAGACTCTCTCTCTCTCTCTCTCTCAAAAATAAACTTAAAAAAGAAAAATAGGGGCGCTGGGTGGCTCAGTCGGTTAGGCGTCCGACTTCAGCTCAGGTCATGATCTTGCGGTTCGTGAGTTCCAAGCCCCACGCCGGGCTCTGTGCTGACAGCTCAGAGCCTGGAGCCTGCTTCAGATCCTGTGTCTCCCTCTCTCTCTCTGAGCCTCTCCCGTTCATGCCCTGTCTCTCTCTGTCTCAAAAATAAATAAACGTAAAAAAAAGAAAAGAAAAGAAAAAAAGAAGATGGAGACTTGCAAACATATAAGCAGGTTACCGCTGCATTTGGTGGCACTCTGTGTGGCATGACCTCTGCCATCCGCCACTGCCGCCTGTAAAATGACTCCGCCCCCACCTCTTAGACCCGCACCACACGCTGATCCAGCGCTGCCTGAGTTCAGGGCACACACACCGGGGGCACCTGACGTTTAAGGGCTGTATTGCTGAACACGAGGATCTTACCAACTGCGTATTTACGTTAACGTGTATGTTAAAAAAAAAACGTAACTGGCACACCAAAGCCAGAACTCCACAGAAACGTGGCCCAGGGTAAGGCTGAAACATCAAACAAACGGCCTTCCGGCTATAAGGACGGTCATGACGGTGAGTGGCATTCGTTCACGGTGTCGACAGAGGAACTCGTTCTGTACTTTCTGGCTCCTCGAAACTGGAGGAGGGGTCGGGCTGGGAGGGCAGGTCACGGTGCGAAAGAAGCGACAACGGGGCCGCCACCGGGCAGATGGCACCGTGGACCGCATTTGTCACGGCCGGCCGTCAGCGGGGTGGGGGAACCCAAGGCTGCCTCCTCCTCGCTGTGCAGCTCGGCCGAACGCGGTGCTTCTCAAGGCCACCGCTTGGCTCAGATGAGCCCGTGGAAGTGCCTGGGCTCAGAGGCTGGGGTGAGGGTCAAGTGGGATGCGGGTAAAGGATGGAGAACACACAGCACACAGTAGGTGCTCAACACTTTTAACTTACAAGCTTTAAAATTTTTACGAATTCACATACATATGTACGCATACCTGCTTATGTGTTACATGAATGCATCTATAGGTACGTAAACACACACACACACACACGTGTATGAAAAGACGGTAAGTTTGTATAAATGAAATAACACTGTTAGGTGTTCCTATCTTGGTTTTTAATTTTTTACATGTTTATTTATTTTTGAGAGAGAAAGAGCATGAGCAGGAGAGGAGCAGAGACAGAGGGAGACACAGAACGGGAAGCGGGCTCCAGGCTCTGAGCTGTCAGCACAGAGCCCAACACGAGGCTCGAACCCACGAACCACGAGATCGTGACCTGAGCTGAAGTCGGACGCTCAACTGACTGAGCCCCCACGTGACCCTACTGTCTTTAAATCTAGCTCCTCGGGGGCGCCTGGGTGGCTCAGTCAGCTGAGCGTCCGACTTCAGCTCAGGTCACGGTCTCACAGACCGTGAGTTTGAGCCCTGCATCAGGCTCTCTGCTGTCACAGTGGGGTCTGCTTTGGATCCTCTGTCCCCCTCTGTCTCCACCTC
This sequence comes from Panthera uncia, assembly GCF_023721935.1. Lineage (NCBI taxonomy): Eukaryota > Metazoa > Chordata > Mammalia > Carnivora > Felidae > Panthera > Panthera uncia. The sequence goes on along the minus strand of NW_026057578.1, from coordinate 10,135,871 downwards.
CCCTGCTCATGCGCTCTCTCTTGCTCTCTCTCTCTCAAAAATAAATAAACATAAAAAGCCAAAATCTAGCCCCTCACCCAGCCAACACCAATCATCAAGATACATCAAGTCAAAAAGTTCTGACAAGGAGATGCATCTTAGGACCACATACACACCTTACTTCGAGGATTTGAGGTATTCATGACACTCCGGAGTTCTCTGCCCGTGTACAGAACAACACCCACAACGGTACCTAAAATCAGGAAAGCATAATGAATGCAAAGGGCTGTTAACAAAGACGATGATCTATGGCCACAGTGACCACTATGGTAGCTAGTGGCCACATGAAGCCGTTTAGATTTAAATGCAATTGAAAGTAATATGTGAAATACAGCCGCCCATTCTCACTCCACGTTCGCCAGGTTCAAGTGCTCAACAGTCACGGCAAAGATACCGAGCACTTGCACCATTGCCATAAGGTCCGCTGCTCAGTGCTGGTCTGTGCGGCCCAGCAGCCTGGGGGGAGTGGAGGTCTGTCCTTTGTGCCTCTGCCCTCAGAGGTCTCCAGAGGTGCCTAGAACATTCCTATCTTCATAAACAATTATGGAAGTTCAAATACACTCTCTTCTTATTAGAGCATATTCTTCCCGCTGAGTCCGATTCCTTTCAGACACTGTGTCTTAACGAGAGTAGTGGGGGGGGGGGGGGGGGGGGGGGATGTCTGTCCACAAGACAATTCTTTCCTGAGAACTCCCCTGCTCCCTCTCACCACCCCCCACCCCGATACTGCGCTTTCTAGAAGTCAACAATTTATAGGAGGAATATCAAAGGCTAGCTGACATTAGAAAAGATGCTCAACTTTGTGAATCATCAAAAAAATGCAAACTAAGCCATTTCAATCCCTATCACAGCAACAGAAATTCCACAGCTTGAGAACATCCAGGGTCAGCGGAGAGGCGGAGAAATGGGTTCTGCCGCACATGCGGTTGGCTGCAGCGTACGTTGCAACAACCTATTTTGGGGTGAAACTGGCAAGATTACAAGTTTACCACTGTCCGCCCTTTTCAGGGTATGCCGTGACAAGTCTCAACACGGTGGGGAAGACAGACAGCGAGGGAGCAAACGAGAAGCAGGTAGTCACGGACAGCGGCAGGTGCCATGGTGAAGTTCAGGCAGAAGAACGGGAAGGGAGGCCGGAGAAGGCTGCCGGTCTGTGCCGGGCGGTCAGCAAAGCAGCCTCTGAGTTGAGGACACCTGAGCGGAAGCTCGAACCCTGAGAAGGGGCCAGCCCTGCCAAACCTTCAGGGAAGATTCCCAGGAGCACAAGCAACCTAGTCTCTGCTGGAACATCTGAACTCTCCTCCCTCAGAGGGACATGCAAAGCCTCAGAGAGCCTCAGAGTTGGTGGAAGGGCCCGAGCCCAGGTGAAGCACAGGGACTGTGTCCCCCGGACAAAGCCCTGGGAGGAGACGCCGAAGTCCCCCTTCCAAGCTTAATGCACACGATGCGGTTCCCTTCCAGGAAGGCTCAGCAGATGGCAGGCCGGGGAGAGCTCCCTGGAGACTCCCTGGCAGATGGCAGGCTCCAGTGACGCAGGCCTGCGGCCGCGGAGACAGTTAAACTAGGGGTGGCCACGCAGCCACTGCACCCACTCCTGCACAGAGGTGGTGGGTCTCAGTCACCGACGTCCAGGGTCCGAGAGGGTCCTAACAACTAGGGCCTCTGAACTGGTCCCCCGCTGGCGCCAGCCGACCTCGGTGCCTCCCAAGGCCGCTGAAAATGGCCTCCCCCCACCCACCCTCCGCCTGTGCTAAAGACCAAAACCACCTCCACAAGATCCAAAGGCCGGCCACTGTCACCCAGAGAGAAACCACAGACCTGTGCTGGTCTGTACAGCACTTTAAAGGTTTTGGATTCGGGGCGCCTGGGGGCTCAGTCGGGTAAGCGTCCGACTCTTGATTTCGGCTCAGGTCGCGATCTTGGGGTTCGGGAGTTCGAGCCCTGCTTCGGGCCCTACGCAGATAGCGCAGAGCCTGCTTGGGATTCTCTCTCTGCCCCTCCCTCTCCGTCTCTCTCAAAACAAATAAATAAACCTAAATAAATAAAGGTTCTGAATTCATTGCCAACTTTGAAATGCAGGAGTTTTCATGCAAAAAAAATTAAGGGGCGCCTGGGTGTCTCGGTCGGTTAAGCGTCTGACTTCGGCTCAGGTCATGATCTGACGGTTCACGAGTTCAAGCCCCGTGTCGGGCTCTGTGCTGACAGCTCAGAGCCTGGAGCCTGCTTCGGATTCTGTCTCCTCTCTCTCTGCCCCTCCCCCATTCGTTCTCTCCCTCTCTCTCTCTCTCTCTGAAACATAAATAAAAACGTAAAAAAAAAGAGGGGCGCCTGGGTGGCTCAGTCGGTTAAGCGTCTGACTTCGGCTCAGGTCACAATCTCGCGGTCTGTGAGTTCAAGCCCCGCGTCGGGTTCTGTGCTGACAGCTCAGAGCCTGGAGCCTGTTTCGGATTCTGTGTCTCCCTCTCTCTCTGACCCTCCCCCGTTCATGCTCTGTCTGTCTCTGTGTCAAAAATAAATAAACGTTAAAAAAAAAAAAATAAAAAAAAAAAAACATAAAAAAAAAAGAAATTAAGAATTCTGGCTTCTCCCAGAACATCAGAAGATGTGGCAACACTGGGTCCACGTTTGCCACTGTCCTACCAGCAGGTATGAAGCACAGGCACTCGCTTCAGCCAGGGGCAGGCTCTCGGCTCATCCTGGTCCCCCCCCGGGCCCGATCAAGCCCTTCAAGACTTTCCGACCAGAGCCCCTCCACCCCCCACCCGACCCCCACTTCCTGTGCTGTCAGCTCTCCTGACCCTCCACACCGTCACCCTCTGCCATCCGTCTGCGGAGTCAGACGCGTCCCCGTTTGGCCAGCTGGTTTCTTTCCCCAAGTCACACCGCTGCGGTCGGCTTTCACACGAAGTTCTTCCTAACTCTCCACGACAGCGCGGTCCCGGGGTCAGCGCTGCTCTGTGACCCCTCTGTTCCCCATCTGTGACAGGACAAATGCTACCCCCTGAGCGCGAGCCTTCAGAAACGTCTACGGCAGTTAGATGCTGCTGCAACATTCAAGCATGCGACCCCGCCAAGCCTTGGGGCGAGGGGCACGCGGCGTGACTGCATGTGGGTCGCACGGTGGCCACGATCAACCCGCCAGGCTGGGGTCGGGGGAGGCAGCGGCACAACGGACTGGAGAGTCTGGGAAGAACCGGGCTCCGTGACACAGCCGGGCCACCTGCTCTGCCAAGGCCCCAGGCCTCCCCCCCACCCCCCGCCGTCCCTTCCGTGTCTCACCCCAGTGACTCCTCAGCCGAGCGGCCCGGTGGCGGGTTACCGTGGCAGCTGCATCCTCTACAGATTGATGCCGGCCAATGTCACTGGACCCTACATGCTGCCTGGCAAGTTTTCTTTTTTCTTTAAACTTTCAAGTGATAAGAGCAGAGTGACCAAAACCCAGGAGTTAGACTCTACAGAGAACAGAGAAGTAAAATCTCATCTAATCAAGGTCATTAAGGACGGCCGTTTCTTGAGTTGAGCACCAGGAAGGAAGTGGCTCGTATGTAACCTCACGGTCGCATTGGAACCACAGCGCAGTCAGAGAACGACTCACTGAGAAGCAGGGGAAACTGAGGCCAGCCAAAGAAACGGTAAACGTCCGGCTTCTCAGACTCACTCGAAAACCTGCGCCCGCTGAAGGGCTTGGCAGGTGCTGCTACCGGATCGTTGAAATCACTGCTCTCTCTGTTCCTACAGCACCACTCACAAACGGTCTGAAATTTTTTTCTCCCCTCTTCAAGGTCCCAACTTGCTTTCCACTCTCTGCCTTCCGGGAGAGGACCTCCTAGGCTGTGTGACCTTAGGCAAGTTGCTTAGCCTCTCTGAGACTCAATTCTTCTTCATTCCATTAAATCCTCATTTAACGCCGTGAGACCAAAACAAGAGAATGACAGCAAAACACTGTAAATAAAAAGAGCCTGGTAAGTAAAACTTATTGCTGTTCATCTCTGAGATTAAGGCTGAGAAGCCTTTTCCACCTCAGACCCTCCACCTCAAAATCATAATCTGTATGAAGTTTAGAGTAAACTAGAAACACAAGGGCGGAGACAAGAATCTTCTGGCATGCTACCACAGCACCAGGGCCTAGCAACAGACCATGGCCGCATTACATAGAGGTGCTTGATCAAAGCCTTTTGGGGGCGCCTGGCTGGCTCAGCTGGTATAGAGCACGCGACTCTTGATCTTGGGGTCGTGAGTTCGAGCCCCACGTTGGGGAGGAGACTGGACTTAAAATAAAATCTTAAAAATCCTTTAGGGGCGCCTGCGTGGCTCAATTAAGCATCTGACTTTGGCTCAGGTCATGATCTCGTGGTTCACACAGAGAGCGTGGAGTCTGCTTTTTTTTTTTTTTTTTTTTCTGCATGGAAAGAAGGAAAGCAGGAAGGAGAGAAGAAAATCACCAGAATAAAAACCAGATAGACGTGTGAACGTGTATTTATTACCGCAATGTTAGGGGCGCCTGGGTGGCTCAGTCAATTGAGTGACCAACTCTTGATTTCAGCTCAGATGGTGGGATCAAGCCCCGGGGTTGGGCTCTGGGCTGAGCCTGGAGCTTGTTGAAGACTCTCTCTCCCCCTCCCCTCTGTCCCTCCCGCCCACTCGCACTCGCTCTCTAAAGTTAACTACATTAATTAAACTTTTAAAATAAAAAATAATTACTTGTTAATACGTGACTTCAAAGTAGACAACTGGGAAGGAAGAGTAAACCAGTTCTGAGAGATGCGGTGGACAAGCGGGAGGGGAGAGGCCGGAGGGCAGAGTCTGAAGGGGAAGGGGCTCCTGCAGGGCCTGGTGGGCGTGGCCATGGGTGTGGGCGGGGACGCAGGCGTGGCCTCGGGTGTGGGCGTGGCTTCGGGCCTGGCCAAGGTATGACCCGCAGCGCCCAGTGGCCACGCTGAAACTCAGGGACCCATTCCTCACTTCGTCAGTCATCAGGAGGATCTGAGACATCTCGGATCACGCTGTCAATACGGGCAGGCAGCGGAAAAGGAAAAGGTGGGAGGACCTCAAGGGAGCGCTCAACTCTGCCCGTTTGCGTTAAGCGGAGCCCCTGCGGAGGGTGAACTAGCAGCCCCGTGTGTACTCTGTGCTGGTCTGTGCTCGTCATCCACAGGCCTTGTCGCAGAGGACCCTGACCAAGCATCTGCTGTACTGAAGAGCCACAAAGCAGCATCAAAGGGAAGAAAACAGGCTGGCGGGAGGGACATGTGCGTGAAGAGGGAAAAAGCGAACCTCCAACAAACAGCAAAGACAGAAAGTTGCCAGCAGTATAATCATATGTTAATAACAGGGGACACTATTACGTAACATACGTAATACACTAAGGACAGCTGTACTGTAAGTTCTGCTTCTGGAGCAAAGCGCCTGGGTTCAAGCCTCCACTTTGCCTTTTACCTGCGGTGTGACCTTGGGCAACTTACTAACGTCACCGAGCCGTGGTTTCCTCATCTTCAGAACGGGAATGACACTGGCACCTTCCCTCATGGTAACGTTGGGAGGGTTAAGTGAAATGTGTAATGCACACAAAGGGCTCAACAAAGTGCCCGACAGGTCAGAGGCACCCCACTAAGGTCAACTGCGGCCACCGCAGACACCTCAGCCCCTGGAGCCCCTTCTGCCCAGTTTCATCCCAGTGTTCACAAAACTAAAAGGCACCAATCTCCACGGCATCTTGGTGTTTTCGACACCAAGGCTCCAACTCAGGCCCACGGCCTTTGCCTGGGCACCAGGGCCCCTGGACAGGCGGGGCCAGCCCGGCACCCCCACGGACACAACTTCCGGCCAGAACGCCCAGGCTGCCCCAATTTCTGGTACAGATTAGAATGTCAATCTCGGGAGGCAATTAAGGGCTATTCCCAGAGCGGACGCTGCAGAGAAGTCCACTGGCACAGCAGATTCTCACAGACGTCCGCAAGTGTCCGAGGGCCAATTAGACGTCAGTTTGATTCCCTGGAGGGGCGCAAGTGGAAAACACCATCTGACTGACGACTAATTTTCCCAACTGACAGATGATTATTCTAATTATACAAAAGGATTTTCTTTCCTTTTCAAATTGCTAACACATTCCTCAACAAGGGCGCCCTTACCCGACGCGATGACAGTGCCGGCCCAGAGAGTGTTCTCTATGCTCAAGCTCTCGCTGATCGGAGGGTCGCTGTCCTCCTGGAAAAGGCCAATGGACACGCATTTATCCACCAAGGTTTGGGCAGAATGCACAGGCTGTTTCCAGCTGGCTCCTCCCAAGACAGGAAGTGAGGAGGACCCCTATTCGGATGCCTGCAGCTCAGCCAGGAGAGAAGGGCCGAGCTCACAAGCCACCCTCCTGGGCGTTTTCATCCCACGGTGATAGGTGAAAAGGGTGGTTTGTGACTGAAGCCGGACAGGCTCCTAACACTGAAGAAATGTCGTACAAGGCTAGCAATAGAATGCAGAAGCCAATCGAACAGAAACAGCCCTCTGCTGGCCAGCCCTACAGCTTCCAGAAGGAGACCATGGATTTAATTTGGAGTCTACAAATCTCCCGTCCCAGATTCTTCACAGCATTTCAGCCCAAATTTAATTTCTATTCTGAAAAGTCGGGACGTGGCTTAAAACTTGTAATGGAGGCAGACGGGGCTTGTGCGAGTGGAAGGGGTCACGGATGCATCCGAAGGGGACAGAAAAGAGCGCTTGCAGAGCTTTCACATTGATCGTAACAACGCTCGGCTCCAAGTTGTCAGGTAATTCTAGCTGGTCAGAGGCTGGAAGGAAAACCAGCTGGGCCGACCTCACTGAGAAACACTATGTCAGCTTTCAAGGCCAGGGTGGGGGAGGGGGGTGCTTCTTAAGGGAACTTCACCCCCACCCCGAGCAAAGCTGCTCCCTAACAAAGACCCATCAACACCTCTTCAGGTCTGTTACCAGCACAACTCTATAAAGGCAGGATTCCTCGGTGAGCGAGGCTTACTTACTCTGGTAAAAGTTCCCACAAAGTTGTGAATGTCGATATTGGGTTCTTCTGCGTAAACATAGGATCGGATCTGAAGAAGGTCCTGTTCAACAGAGGTAACGTTTTGGAGTTAAAAACAAAGTTCGTGGGGCGCCTGGGTGGCTCAGTCGGTTGAGCGTCCGACTTCGGCTCAGGTCGTGATCTCGCGGCCTGTGGGTTCGAGCCCTGCGTCGGGCCCTGTGCGGACAGCTCGGAGCTTGGAACCTGATTCTGATTCTGTGTCTCCTTCTCTCTCTGCCCCTCCCCCACTTGTGCTCTGTGTCTCTCTGTCTCTCAAAGATAAATAAATGTAAAATAAAAATTTTTTTTTGAAAAGTTCGTAATTAAAGAAGATTTCGGGAGTTTCCCACTAGTTTTCAAAAGCAGCTGTTGCTCTCAGACAGCAAACAGGCTCTCAAAATTACAGGGCAGGTGGAAGAAGGAAGAAAATGTTTCTATTCAAGAAGCTTAGGAGTCGCCATATCCCAAGACACCCTGACAGAGTCTGCTGTGAAGATGCCTGTTTATCTGTGGCCACCCAGTGTTTCCCAAACTGGTTTCCCACACCTGTTTTGCTACACTGTGCTTTACAAGAGCTGTTGGTACCAAAGAAAATTCTTGCTCAGTCAACAAGGGGCTACTGGGCACCTGCTCTGTGTAAAGCCCTGGAAAAGATGGAGGGGTGAAAAGCAAAAAAAGAATACTTCACACCCATTAAGAGGGCTACTCTCAAAAAACAGAAAAAGTGGGGCACCCGTGTGGCTCAGCCGGTTAAGCGTCTGATTTTGGCTCAGGTCACGATCTCGCGGTCCGTGACTTCGAGCCCCGCGTCGGGCTCTGGGCTGACAGCTCGGAGCCTGGAGCCCGCTTCGGACTCTGTCTCTCGCTCTCTGTCTCTACTCCTCCCCCACTCCTGCTCGGTCTCTCGCTCTCTCAAAAATAAATGAACATTAAAAACAAACAGAAAACACTGTTGGTGAAGATGCGGAGACGTCGGAAGCTTGTGCACCGTTGGTAGGAATGTGAAATGGTGCAGCCACTGTGGAAAGCAGTATGGCGGGTCCTCAGAAACCCTGGCACAGGATTAGCACGTGAATAGCAAGCCACCTGCTGGGAACTGAAAGCAGGGTCTCGAAGAGACCATGCGCCCCGTCCATAGCATCGTTACTCACAATTACCAAAAGATGGCAACAAACCCAAGGGCCCATCAATGGATGCATGATACGCGGACGAACGAAATGCGGTGCGTACACAGGACGGAACGTTGCCCAGCCTTAAACAGGAAGTTCCGACACAGGCCGCCACCTGGGTGAAGCTTCGGGACCTTTCGCTAAGGGAAGCAAAGCCAGTCGCAAAAGGACAAATACCGGAGGCCTCCACTTACAAGAGGTCCCTAGAGCAAAGTCATAGAGACAGAAAGTAGAGTGTGCCTGCGGGGGGCTGGGCGATGGGGAATTTCTGTTTCACGGGCGTAGAGTCTTAGTTTTGCAGGATGAAGAGACCTGGGGATGGATGGTGGGGACGGCTGCACAACAGTGTGAAAGTGCTTCACACCCACCGAACTGGACACTTTAAAATGATAAAATGGTAAATCTAGTGTGTATTTTACAGTAAAAGATTTAGAAAACAAATCTCCAATCAGGTGGTCAGGACCTGATGCCACAGGTTTTCAGACCACAATACCCCGTGCCATCAGGGGTCTGGAGTGGGGTGGAGGCTACCGGCCGGCCCCTCGGGCGGGGCCTGAGCCCTCTACTAACTCACTAGGAGGCCCCGTATGCAGGTGTGTTTGTTCTGTGGCCCCTATGAACTGGTAAGAAAAGGCCCTGAGGCACACCCAAAGTGCACGGGTGAAAGGTGTGGAATTGCAAATACAGTAGGATCCCTTCTTTGTAAAAGCTCCCCTTCCAACAAGTTTGCAGCTGTACATCTGTAGGAAAGGGTGCTGACCATGGTCCGCAAAGATCACTACGGACTTCACGCGATCCCCGGGGGGAAGCGGGTCAGGTGTGGGGTAGAGGCCATGAACGACACTGTTTGCTTTTTCCTCCAGGGCTTTCCACATACTTTAATTTTTTTAACGTTTATTTATTTATTTTGAGACAGAGAGCGACAGAGCAGTGGAGGGGCAGAGAGAGGGGGGAGACAGAGAATCCCAAGCGGGCTCCATGCTGTCAACACGGAGCCCAATGAGGGGCTTGAACTCACGAATGGTGAGAGCATGACCTGAGTCAAAATCAAGAGTTGGATGCTTAACCGGCTGAGCCACCCAGGCTCCCTTAATTTAATTTTTTTTAAACAAGAATATAGGCACGTAATGCCCACGTAATCTTTTCATACAGTTCTTCTAACTTACAGCTTTGTTAAATCGTTGCACCCCATTCAGATCCCTTCGGTCCAGTGGCATCTGGACCCCAGCCCAGGCCTGTGCCAGACGGGGTTGGCGGGAGTGGGGGTGGGGGGGGGACATGAGCATTTATTAAACTGACACACCCAAAGCACACACCAAGAAATGCAACTCTGTGCAGCTGACGGTCAAGTATCTTCATGATTCTAGGCTCTTCCAGGCTGTCTCTTAAAGAGAATCCTTCAAATCATTTTGAGGCTCAGAAAGCTTTCTTTGCAGAAATCTCAGCAGGAAGTTAAAATGCATCACCCAGAAAAATCAGAACCATCTCAGGGGCAGGTGAGTGCGTTCTAAGGATTCCCAGGGGCTCCTAACCACGGTTAGAAACTCGCTACTCTAGAATGCCTGGCTCAAAAATTAATACTAATACCAGTGTTATTTTACTCGTCACTGGCTATGAAAAATCATCAGGACAGTGGGCGTGTTTATTAGCAGGTTAACACAGAACTGTATCCTGCCTGCTCCTTCCTCACAGAACACCGTGAACCCGACCGCTAGCCTGGGAAAAGCTTATACATTCTGCCTAACCCTTTTGGACCAGTTGGTCTCTGAGTGTTTCAGTTACGTTCTGTGACTTTGTAACCTCGTCCTTGGGCCACATCCAATCTATGTGGCTTATGTTTAAACTTACTCTTTGGCTCCCTGTCCCCCCTCCCTTTACAAATCATGGCATGAGTGACGTGGGGCTAATGGGGCTAACATGCTGTTCTCTGTGCCGTTCCTCACACTGTTCCACGCACAGGACGTTCAGCAGTGAACGTACTGGGCAGAACTCTGCTCTCAGAGATACTGCCTTGAAGCGAGTGGGGTGGGAACGCAAGGAGAGAACGGTCAGAAAATGCCTCTCAGATAAGGAGACCTGAGCACAAAACCCAAGAGACAGAATGGAGATGTCCACCCAGGCAGCCAGTGAGGTCTGACTGCCCCCGATGTAGGAAACAGCAAGGGCAAACACTCGGAGGCAGAGGACGCCTCATCAGGAGGGAGAAGGCACTGGCAGGCAGAGCACCCAGGCCGAGGGTGGGGCTCCGGCTCTGAGACAGAGGACGTGGGGCCTGAGGACAACAGCGAGGGCTGGAGGAGGGGTTCTCAATAAGACGAGAAGCCTTTGGAGGCACTGAGCGGAGAAATGATACACCTGCCTTCCCTTCTAGTTTTAGGCTAAGTACCTTGTCAGGGCTTCTTAAGATTCTGAGCTATGGGGTCCTTGGGCGGCTCAGTCAGTTAAGTGTCCTACTCTTTTTTTTTTTTTTTTTTTTTAATTTTTTTTCAACGTTTTTTTATTTTTATTTTTGGGACAGAGAGAGACAGAGCATGAACGGGGGAGGGGCAGAGAGAGAGGGAGACACAGAATCGGAAACAGGCTCCAGGCTCTGAGCCATCAGCCCAGAGCCCGACACGGGGCTCGAACTCACGGACCGCGAGATCGTGACCTGGTGCTTAACCGACTGCGCCACCCAGGCGCCCCAAGTGTTCTACTCTTGATTTTGGCTCAGGTCATGATCTCATGGTTCACGAGCTCGAGCCCCGCGTCGGGCTCTGCGCTGACAGTGTGGAGCTTGCTTGGGATTCCCTGATTCCCTCCCTCCCTCTCTCTCTCTCCCCCTCCCTCTCTCTCTCTGCCCCTCCCCCACTCTCTCTTTCTCTCTCAAAAAACTAAACTTAAAAAAAAAAGACTGAGCTTCCCTGCAAAGAGCTCCCCACTGCGCTTCACACAGCCACGTAATTCGAAAGAACAGGTGCTCGGGGCCCCCCCGGCCCCCACCCTGTCAGCCCCCCTCCACAAGTGACAACCCACACACTGATCTACGTGCGCCCCCCCCCCCCACCCCCCGAGCTGGCTGGCCCTGCAAGGACACGGTTGCCAGGCTGTGTTTCTGCGGGAAAGCTACTCACGGCCGCGGTGGGGAGCCTCTGCGCGCAGGCCACGGGGAGCCGCAGCTTCCAGTCGGTCTCGCCGTCCAGCTGGTCCGTGCGCAGGAAGCACGACCCTGTGGAAGAAGGTGGGCGCCGTCTACCCCCGGGCAGTTCCCTGCGTAGTTCCCGCTCTGGCCTTCGTAAAAATCCAACCAGTGGCCAGCAACCAAAAGGGGAGACGAACGCCCCGTTTCCCACTTCCCCTGTAAGCTCTCGCGTCCGGAGATCTGGGTTCAAATCCTCACTGCACCATCCGCCCCAAGCAGGAACCTGGGCCAGCTCCTTGACCTTGCTAAATAAACACCGGCAGGCCCTGTCTGGAAAACGAGGAGAAACGCAGGCCTCGGGAGGTTGCTGTAAAGACCTGGGGGTGACCGAGCCCCCAGCACGGTGGCTGGCATGACACAGCTGGCACCTCGGGCCACTCTGGGCAGAGTCGTCTACACTCCTCAGGAGCCAGACGCCTGGAAGCCAGACCAGAGGCACCACGTACCAGCAGCATGCCCTTGGGAAGCCGCCTAGGCTGTCCGAGCCTCGGTTTCCCTGACTGTGAACACGGACACAGCAGCAGCAGCCTCACACGAGGAAGACTCGACGGCTGATCCTGCCAGACGGCTCAGAACACAGAAGGCGCTACGAGCGGACCCGCGCTGGTTCCTACTGGCCCGTGAACGCCTATTTCAGTCTGGCGCGCAAGTCTCAGCAATGGGTTAGCTGTGTGTTCATCAGACCCCGGATGCACTGAATTCGTGGACACTGCGGCCAACACCTCTGGACACTTAAGGAGAAGCACATCTAGGGGCCTCTGAGCGGCTCAGTTGGTTAAGCATCCGACTCTTGGTTTCGGCTCAGATCGTGATCTCACAGTTCATGAGTTCGAGCCCCAAGTCAGGCTCTTCGCTGACAGCACAGAGCCTGCTTAGGATTCTCTCTCTTTCCCTCTTTCTCTGTCCCTCCCCTGCTCATGCTCTCTCTTTCTCTCTCAAAATAAACTTTGAAAAAAAGAAAAAAGGGGGGGCACCTGGGTGGCTCAGTCGGTTAAGCATCTAACCTTGGCTCAGGTCGTGATCTCATAGTTGGTGGGTTTGAGCCCCACATCGGGCTCTGTGCTGACAGCTCAGAGCCTAGAGGCTGCTTTGGATCTGTCTCTGTGTCTCTCTGCCCCTCCCCCGCTCTCTGTCTGTCTCTCTCTCTCTCTCTCTGTCTCTCTCTCAAAATAAAATAAAATAAAATGAAATAAAATAAAATGAAATAAAATAAAATGAAATGAAATAAAATGAAATGAAATAAAATAAATTAAAAAAAAATAAAATAAGACAAATAAGAAAAAAGAAAAAAAACGTCTAATTTTTTCTTTTTTGGGGAGTGGGGGGGGGGGAACATTTCAGGGGCCCTACCCATAATGGTCTATCTTCACTGACAAGGACGTAAGAGCCAACGGAGGACACAGCTGCAGATTTCAAAGAAAGACTTTCAATCTAGTGCCTTCTACCTCACCTCTGGGCTTTTTAAATATATTATTAGTATAAAATTTCATCTATACTTTTATTTGATTGATAATAAAATAGACTGCAGCCACCTCAAAGGAATATAACGGGACCTTTTTTTTCAGATGTTCGAAGATCTGATGGCGCCTGTAGGCAAGAGAAAAACAGCCACAACGTTTCCTCGCAATGGCTTAAATAACAAAAAATAAAAAGGAGATTAGAGTCAACAGATGAGTGGGTGGGCAGGCCATGGTGGTGGCCCCACCGGGAAAGACCTGCCCCCAGCGGGGTCTCCTTAAGAGGCTGGAGCAGCTCCCTCAGGCCCAAGTGGGCTGTGATAACAAATAAACTGATGGGTGAGGGGAGGCACGGCCCCGCCACTCGTGAGCAAAGGGCCAGAAAGGCCACCTACCTCTCTCCCCCGTTTCTCTACCATCACACTTCTCCTGGCATTTCCTCCGAAGAGAGAGGATTTCTGTTTGCTTCTGCATGTTGGACACACTTCCTTATCCCGCCAACCCCTGAAGTTGAGCCTAACAGCAGCCCAGAAAGGAAGATCACAGCCACCGCGTGCGACTTCACCAGCTGTGACCCAGCGTGGGCCCGACTAATTGTATCGTTGTGATGATCTGAATCTATTGAGCTGTGAGCCCCAAGAACGTTTTGGTTTTCTGTTGTTTTTTTTTTAAAGACTGCTCTATTAAAAGAGATGTTTTTGACTTGCCTCCATGGCTCCAAAACGATCATCTACTTCTGTTCCATTTTCAAATGATTATTTTGCCAAATTACCACTGAAAGGTTAATGGTTATTTTCAAAATTGATCCCAGATGTTTACCGTTTTTTTCCGATGTCCTCAGGAAGATCATGTCAGCAGGGACCCGCTGGTTCTGCGTAATGAAAAGAAAGACTGTTACTGTGAATGCCCACGTGTGGGGTTTCCGCCTCCCCCCCCCACCCCGCCCCTCTCAGTGGGGAGGGGGCCAGAAACCCACAGCCTCATTGAAGTTTCTGCCTTTGTCCCAGACAGATTTGGGGATTTATTTGGTTTTGAATCTGAAAAATCTTGCACGCTGCTGTTACTTTCCTAATCCCCTAGAGCTTCACTTTACCTCAAATCGACTTTGAGTTCTTGGATTTAATCCTTTTAAAAGAGCATAGTTCACTTCCTACAGAAACCAGTTACAGTACGATCCCATTCCGATCAAATATTATTCCAAGACTCTCCAGGGCCACCCCCAGACCCACTACCTTCCCTTCCAAAAAGACAGCTTTTAAAAAGAGATGTTTGCCAAAGTTACAAACATTTATTAAGGGTGCTATTTTAAAAAATGTGTTTTCTGGCCTCCTTACCGTTCTCATATTACACTTAACCCCATCTCCCCACAAAACAACAGAAAAGTACTATGCGTATGTCACAAAATGCAAGCTAAAACTGCTCAAATGGTAAAGGACCAATATTTTTACGTGCTTACTCAGCAAGCAGACCTCTAGGAAAGATTTTGTAGTAAGTTAAAAAAAAAAAAAAAAAAAAAACAGATGCAGCAAATAGGAAATCAAAACTTAGGGGAGCCTGGGTGGCTCAGACGGTTAAGCGTCCAACTTTGGCTCAGGTCACGATCCCCGTAGTCCGTGAGTTCGAGCCCCTTGTCGGGCTCTGTGCCATCAGCTCAGAGCCTGGAGCCTTTGGATTCTGTGTCTCCCTCTCTCTCTGCCCCTCCCCCACTCACACTCTCTCTCTCTGAAAAATAGATCAACATAAAAAAAAAATAACTTGTACTTGCGTGTTTATAAGGAGAATTTCTGGCTAACCAACCACATAAACCTTGAAAAAGGATTTTATACGTACGTCTCATGGGGAAAAACATTTTCCTCCCCAGGCAAAGCTAGAGGAGAAAAATCCCCCAAAGCCTACATTCAGTTACACAAATACCAGATACACAAATCCACATGGTTGGGCTTGGGAACTGGCAATGACTTCCCACATTGCCACCAAACCCACACGGCAGCCTGGTCACAAACTGCGAGACGCCACCCACCTTTTCAACGATGATAAGGTCTCCAACCTGGATATTGGAGCTCTTCACTTTCACCGTCCCTGCGAAGAAAGACATCCAAGATACATCACGTATGAAGGCATTTCAACTCCTCACGCCTTTGCAGAGTGCCCACTAGCCTGCAAAGTCAATGTCATACACCCAGAAGTATGCGCCTCCCCTGCCCGGCCCACCTCATCAACACTGCCTGCCCCTCTTCGGAGAGATTCACCTGCTGCGGGGGCTGCTCGAGGAGTGAGTCCCCACCCCTTCGAGCCCCGGAATAACTCACCCCTCACTTGAGGCCTTCTGCCTCACCGGTGCCATATAAGCTTTCCTAAGTCGGCACCGTGACATTCATTCGGCCCCAAAACAAAACAAAAAACAGCACGGAAATGGGGAAGAAAATGAAGAGTCAGATCCACAGACAGAAGGGCAACTCTTAATTTTCAACACCCCTAGAAAGAATTTGGGGCCAACCGAAAATGACCGATTTTTTTTTTTTTAGATTTGCAATTGCTAGATATTTTGCTTCTGTGATGATGTTCAGACTACACAACTTTCGCTGGATGTCTGGATAAACAGTAACAGCTCACATTAAACACCAATCCTGTGCTAAGTAAGCACAGTACAGATGCTGACAGAGTGACAGCTCCTTTTACCCTCACGACAGCCCTCAGAAACAGGGATTATTGTCTGAAGTTTTCAGAGGAGGAAAAAAGGCTCAGACCCGCACCATACCCAAACCCCTAGTCTCACGGAGAGAACAGGTCAGAGCCAGGATTCACACCACCATCTGACTCCAGAGGGTGAATAAAAAATACCAAAAAAAAAAAAAAAAA
>NW_026057578.1:10116145-10119736 GCF_023721935.1 Panthera uncia | reverse complement strand
TGTACTGAGTGCTATGCTATGGGAATTCAAAGATGCAAGACAGTCCCCTTATCCTAGAAAAAAAAAAGCCTGGTCTCCAGGAGTCAACAACATGCTGGTGGAGACCACGGCAGCGAACAGTTTCGGTTCCCAACTGGGCCAACGACTGTTCCCCACCAAAGGCTAAAATCCATTCTTAGCTCCCAGCCCACACCAAAAAACAAAAAAAAAAAAAAAAAAAAAAAAAACGGGCGCCTGGGTGGCTCAGTCGGTTAAGCGTCCGACTTCAGCTCAGGTCATGATCTCACGGTCCGTGAGTTCAAGCCCCGCGTCCGGCTCTGTGCGGACAGCTCAGAGCCTGGAGCTGCTTCGGATTCTGTGTCTCCCTCTCTCTCTGCCCCTCCCCTCCTCATGCTCTGTCTCTCTCTGTCTCAAAAATAAATAAACGTTAAAAAAATAAAATTAAAAAAAAAAAAGGTGGGGGGCTGGATTTGGCCCCTGGGCTATAGTTTGCAAACCCATGAGCAGGTGAGAAAGAGAGTCAGACAGATGCTGTTAGTGTTAAATAGTGTGTGAAATGATGCAGGGGAGCCCAGTGTGCATACAGAAGCCCCTTGATCATGCATTCAACATTCCAGCAGCATTTACGGAACGCCTGCTGTATGCCAGGTCATGCGCAGGTGGGGATCCACGGAACTCACGGTCTAGTGGAGGGAAGGAGGCGATGGGCAAATAATAATCGGGTGGGAGGGGCTCAGGGAGGTGCACAAGAGGTGAGACGGGAAATGGCCAGATGAAGGACACTGGTGACCAGCAACCCAGGAGCGGAAGGCACGAGATTGGAGAGAGTGTGCGTGTCAGCTGTCCACACGCGCGTGTAGTCGCAGGCTGCACCTCCTTCAGCGAGACCAGAAGCGCCGCATGGGAGGCAGGGACCGGCAAGAGACAAAGGCTGAAGGGCTGGTCGGGGCCCGGTGGTCCTAAGAACAAGTCCGGAGAGGAGCCGGGCCTAGATTCTGGGGGCGGGGCACATTCTCACACATTAAAATCTTCGAGAGTCTTTGGCCTTTTGTAAAAAGCCCATTTAACTTACAAACGATCAGATCAGCGGAGGGAGAAAGGAAATGACAGGAATGGCTCTCGGTCCTCTGCAGGGAAGTACCATTTTCCCCAGCACCCAGAGCAAAAGTTGAAGGGGAATCACTCGGCTGTTACTCCCTGTTCACTCAACAAACGCCCGGCTCTCACGGAAGAGGCACATTCGCTCACTCGTTTGAGCTCCGCTAGTTTTGAGAAGAACTTAAAAGACACTGACGAGGTCATCTAAGCGTACGACTCGAGACTTCTACAGTTTTTCACAGCATTTTCTACTTTCCACACAATTCAGCGTGTCTTTGTAATAATTATCCACCACAATCAAGGCTTTCCAGAGCATTCCAAGTTATCGCTACGGAAACAACTTTTTCAAGGAGGTTCCACAGGGTTTCATTTTCATTAGTTCTTGTGTTTAATTAAATTTCATCACGGTAACAGCACCGGCAGTAAAAAAAGGAAAGCATACAAACACTAATAACAACTTCTAGACAGAACGTAGCAAGTGGCGATGAGCTGGGCCGTCAGTTGCTCTGAGGGCCTTCTAGACTCTTCCAGCGTGGGCATCTCACTCATCTCACATCAGTGTTTAATGTGCCTCATTTTCTCAAAACACAGGCCTAAATTCAGTTCGTGGGCCTGAGCCCCAGCACGCTGGAGAGAGACCCACAGCCTCAAGCGTTCATTATGTCGAGACATCTGCAGAGGGAATAGAAGATTTCCACCAAAATCCAAAGAGTCAGAGGGGCGCCTGGGTGGCTCAGTGGGTTAAGCGTCTGACTTCGGCTCAGGCCATGATCTCACAGCCTGTGAGTTCGAGCCCTGCCCGTGTTGGAATCTGTGCTGACGGCTCGGAGCCTGGAGGCTGCTTCGGATTCTGGGTCTCCCACTCTCTCTGCCCCTGCCCCACTCATACTGTGTGTGTGTGTGTGTGTGTGTGTGTGTGTGTGTGTGTCTCTCTTTCTCTCTCAAAAAAAATACAACATTAGAAGAATTTAAAAACACACACAAAGAGTCAGAGCATTAGAAATGGGGGGAAAGAGAGTCCAAAGTGCAGAATTCTTTTCCTGCCTGAACATTTCTTCTGGTCCCACCAGGGGGCAACAGGAAAAATAGGCAGAGTCGCCCTTTTCTTCCTGGGGAGTTTACCAAGGCGTTGCTAGAAGGAAGGAAGATCATAAATTCAACATGGCCCTCTGTGCCAATGAACTTTTCCTTCACCTGAGCTTGCCCCGGCTTTCCCAAACATAAATTTACACCTTGTCTCTGGTTTTAGTACTCAAATTTAAGCCGGCGGACTGACCCAAACGATCACGGAGCCCGTGTTCCAAAGTTGGAGACCTAGCTACAAATCTTCTTTTACGTGCAACTCAAAGAGGAAGGTGCATCTCAAGTCTTATTAAATAATAACTATACACGTATACGTGTGGATGACGGCAGGACGGAGGACAAAATCAGGAGGGTTATGCTGGAAGGGGGGATGGTGATTCTTTCTGGAGACATAGGGAATTTATCCCTTTCTCCAATATGTATGCTTTCTAAATTCTTCATGGTGATTTTTTTGTTTGTTTGTTTATAAGCAGGAGGGGCTCTTCCAACAAGAAAAAAAAGAAGAACAAATTAAATTCGCTCAAACTTTTAAGGGACCAGACCCAGATCTTTCCCTTCTACGACGGAGTCCTGATTTATGATCAGCTAATGTGAACCCTGCCTCTCCCTGTCCATCTGGTCCACCTCAACAAAAAGCCCTTTTAATCCGCTGTGCATGCCAAGGAGTCTCTGCCTGAGGCCGGCCGGCAGATCCTTGAGACAAGCTCTTCTACTCTGTCCGTCTGTCATCCACCGTCTGGGGAAGGGACCAGCGGAAGCCACTTGGAAACCTTCGCGGTGGCTCCCTCATTAGCATTTCAGCATTGGGGGGTGGGGGGAACCTTGCAGCTTCAACGAAGGGCTATCCCCAGCCTCCCACTCTCTAGAGCTAATCATGCAGTCTTGACCATAAATTTGGACTTCCCTTTCCATACTGCCATTTTTTTTTTTAGCCATCAAAAAGGCACGGTTCAGGCCTGCGTGCAGGACACATGGTTAGCGTGTGTCTAGGCAGGTGTGTATTCTGAATGAGGACAGACATACAACCAAAAGGAGAAAAGGAGGCAGGAATAAAAGAGAAGGGAAAGCAGATACCAGTGTGTATGTTCCAATGGTTACTGGGCTTTCCATCAGCCACGCCCCACAGCTGGCTGCGGAGGGACAAAAGGAGCTCGAGGTGGCCCCAGCTGCTGCTGCCATGGCCGGGGCGGGGGAGGGAAATGAGGGGGGAAATGGGGACAAAATGAGATCAACTAGCCAGGCACTGGGGGTTGGGATTAACTCACACGATGAGAAAAACCTTCAAATCGTGGAAAGGGCTCCAAACACATGATTCCTAATCTTACATTAACAACTATTTTGAGTTTTCTACAAATGGAAAGAAAAGGAAGGAAGGAAGGAAGGAAGGAAGGAAGGAAGGAAGGAAGGAAG
>NW_026057578.1:10095290-10116135 GCF_023721935.1 Panthera uncia | reverse complement strand
AAGGAAGGAAGGAAGGAAGGAAGGAAGGAAGGAAGGAAGGAAGGAAGGAAGGATGCAGTTAAGCGTCCGACTTTGGCTCAGGTCACGATCTCATGGTTCATCATGAGTTCGAGCCCCACATCAGGCTCTGTGCTGACAGCTCAGAGCCTGGAGCCTGCTTCTGATTCTGTGTCTCCCTCTCTCTCCCCCTCCCTGACTCATGTTCTCTGTCTCTCCAAAATGAATAAACATTAAAAAATAAAAATAAAGAAATATGGGAAATACAAATGGCACATCGCCAAGGATTACTACATGTCTCCAAAGACAGCAGGACAGCTCCTACCGCCCATTCTCTGCCTGGAAGAAGACACCCTCCCCAACACCCCACCGAGAAGTTAGCAGACACAGGTACTTCCCTTTTTTCTCTCATCTTCCCTGAGGTTCCTAAGGCGGAAGGAGAGCCAGCCCCGGGGGTGTGCGACCCGTGTATTCACACAGGCACCCCCCCCCCAACCCTTGAGTGAATGAAAGACCAGTTATCAAGTTAAAATTCTTAACTTTTCAACAGGGAGTCCTGCATTTTCATTTTGCACCGGTTCCCACAAACAATGTAGCCACTCCTGCAGCGAGCTAAAAAACTAAAAACACCGAGTAACCTCTTTGGTGCACAGCGTACAGGAAAACCTGGCCCCATTCTGAGAACTGAAGGCCCAGAACTTCCCCCTTCCCAGACCGCTCTCTTCTTCTGGTTCTCCTCACACCCAGCCCCCCACCTCCAGCCTCTGGGATTTTTAGATACATTTGCAGAAACTTTACAGAAGTTGGGTAAGAGATTTTTACAAAGGTTAAGTGGGAAACTGTCTGCTGGCCACATCCTAAATCATTAAATGCCTTCTATAAAGTAAATTTATCCCTTTCAGCTTTCGACACTCTACCCAAGTCACCTCTGGGCCAGAGTTTATAACAGGGAACAAAATTCCAATTACAAGAGCTGTTTATTTCTGTGGAGATGGACCCCAAGCCTTTCATAAGCCAAGCTATGGAGCCCAAACTGTGCTTTTCATGGGTGACAGCTTCAGAATAAGACCAGTTTGTCTACACTGCAGGGAGAAACCAGATGTTTCCCTGGAGTCCAAACAAGCAAATGACAATTCAGTCAAACTGCAGAACGGCCCGCAAAAAAAAAGAAATCTCTTAAAAATAAATTCCGGGGCACGAGTATGTGTGGGCCTGTTTTGACCCCGAACACCTCCAGCCCTCCTTTGATTTTCCATTGTGCATACAGGATATGGATTGCTTTCGTAGCCACATCTCCACACTCCGACCCTGGTTAATGTATTACTCTTGAACTCACACTCTGTGACAGTGACGAGTTGTAAATTTCCTGGGGTTGACATTAAAACGCCTCTGCAGACCCGGCAGAGTTCACAGGTTTAAAGCTGAAATTTTCATAATCTGAGAGAGTTGTCCGCATTCCCCAGAGCCTAAGAAAAGACTGTTATTTGAAAACAGGCAAAGGGTTGAAAAGCATTATTATATATTCCATGGCCACTTCCTAGGGCCTTCCTCTAAAATAGCGGGAACTTAAAAAAAAAAAAAAAAAGGCTGAGGCTTAAATGTAACAGGTTTATGCCCAACAGAGGCTTTTAAAATAAATATATAAATGGTCCTCCCTGCTTCTGGTGCCCAATAATGAAGAAACAGAACAACAACACCCCAGCGTCAGGGAGATTATCTTTTGGGAAAGATAACACCTTAATGTGTATGTGAGACTGTTTTCAGGTTTTTTGTTTTATTTTGTTTTTTTTTAACTTTTTTTAATGTTTATTTATTTTTGAGACGGAGGGAGACAGAGCACGAGTGGGGGAGGGGCAGAGAGAGAGGGAGACACAGAATCTGAAACAGGCTCCAGGCTCTGAGCTGTCAGCACAGAGCCTGACGTGGGGCTCGAACCCACGAACCGTGAGATCATGACCTGAGCTGAAGTCGGACGCTTAACCGACTGAGCCACCCAGGCGCCCCTTTGTTTGGCTTTTTTTTTTTTTTTTTACGGTTTTTTTTTTTTTTTTAATTTATTTTTGGGACAGAGAGAGACAGAGCATGAACGGGGGAGGGGCAGAGAGAGAGGGAGACACAGAATCGGAAACAGGCTCCAGGCTCCGAGCCATCAGCCCAGAGCCTGACACGGGGCTCGAACTCACGGACCGCGAGATTGTGACCTGGCTGAAGTCGGACGCTTAACCGACTGCGCCACCCAGGCGCCCCTGTTTGGCTTTTTTAATTAAACAACAGATGAGTTCATCAACGATTTGCAGTAAAGAGAAGTTGAGTGCTTTGAAAAAGCGAAGAAACCTACGGGTCCGAAATACCTTGGCATGTCTCGGAGAACGGTATGAGAAAAGTGTCTGGCAAGATCTGTTTTAAATAAGACTTGCAAAAGCGAATGCTTTGGGTCTTCATGAGGAAAGCTTGGGCAGGGGAATACTTTGCTTCCCAAACTGGATTTGAGATCCTCAGTCAAGGACTTTTGTGGTACTTTTGCTGTGGTTAATATCAAAAGGACCATTCACTGGAATTCTCTTCTCTCAAAAAAAGCATAAAACGGGTGTCTGTTGATCCTGGGTGCAGGGACTACTTAGCGCCAGGCCTTGCGGATGTGATCTCTTCTTCTGGTCCCTGCCACAGCTGTGTCCCACCAGATCTCGGTCAGGCCAAGAAGCCTCAGAACTTGATCCCCCTCTTGGCATTTACTGGAACAGGAGGCATCAGGGCAGGGCTGTATGTCTCGTGCCTGGGACTGTTCAATCAGGATGTCAGCAGGGATAGGAGGAGGAACCCAGAGCCCTGGGGGAAATGGGGTCCCAATGGACAATACAAGGTTCTGCTCAGTGACTGCACATTACAGCAAACTAGAGAAGGGCCAGACTTCTACATGAGACGTCTCCCTATAAAGCTGCTTACAGGGGAGGTCTCCCAGAAACCCTCCACACAATTTTCCACTTACCCAGGAAATAGTTCCCCTCTAAATGCACAAAATCAGGGTGCCTGGGTGGATCAATCGGTTAAGCGTCCGACCTCGGCTCAGGTCATGATCTCATGGTTCATGAGTTCGAGCCCCATGTCGGGCTCTGTGCCAGCAGCTCAGGGCCTGGAGCCTGCTTGGATTCTGTGTATGTGTGTGTATCTCTCTCTCTGTGCCCCTCCCCTGCTCACACTCTGTCTCCCCCTCTCAAAAATAAATAAACATTATAAACGCACGAAAGCATGTTGGTGTATTGTGTTGGGGTTTGCATGGATTAATAAATATCTGAAACGTGAGGAAAATACAATTAAAATTTTTTAAAAGTATAAAACATAGCTTAGTGTTCTCCCATGCCTGAACAGAGTTTATACTATGAAAAACACAAACAGTACTTGGGTTTGGGAACACGAAGTTTCCATTTAGTTAACTACCCACGAGCGAAACAGCTCTCCATTAATGAATGCATCTTCCCTATATCGTCGTACCTTCTCCTGATAAACTTCAATGGAATACAAATGCCAAAAAGAAAGACACGTATATCCTTTGACCTCAAAATTCAGTCACATGAACCACAATACTAACTAACAGTCCAAAGCGGATTCTGAAATAAATTGGAAAAACAAGATGTCACTCTTAGGCGGAAGTGAGACCCTGAGGTTATTCTATCACTAGGAAAGGGTGAAGAGACCCTTTCCAGAACTTTCTGGAAAGAAATGGGGAAGATGAAAGGTAGCAGCTGGGTTTTAACACCATACGTATACCCCAGAACTGAAGAAAGGCGGATTCTCTCCATCTCACATAGACTTCCAGCTTATGACTTCTGGCTCGAGGCATGCCCACATGTCCCCAGCAGGAAAGCAGCACCCAGCAACTGCATTCATTGTGCCTCTGTTTGCACTTTCTTTCAAAGCTAATTATCCGTGTGCCTCATTTAGCCCCTGATCACAGGTTAGTCTGGGCAAACATTCCTGGCTGAAGATCTCATGGAAATGCAAAGAAATCCACTGCCCTCAGCACCCGGGATCATCGAGGCAAAGCACTCCACCCCCAGATTTCAACTTTTGGTTTGAGCAAGACACAAGGAAAAAGAAATAATCCCTTTATTTACTATTCCCTCCCCACCCAACCCAAATCCTTCCAGTAACAAAAAGAAGTTTTGCCGAGTCGGCTACCACTTCAAGCCCCCTTCTTCTTTGGCTTTGGGATGACAGTGCCACCGAATGCTGTTAGAGAAGACCCCTCAACTCACAAGAACCTCCCTCCAGTCTCTGATCTCGCTGCAAATGCATATTTCAAGGAGGAGAAGAAACGCTTATCTATCCCAAAGCGTGAGCCGTACTGGGTTCCCACCAACTTTGTCTAACGACTCTGTCCACCTTGGAATGAGGGTGCTGGGGTGACAAGTCCCTTTGGACTCACAAACGTGTTTTGAAATTCTTTAAATCTGAGAGCACTTCTGTAGCGTATGTATAAAGGCTGAATGTCGTAGCTACGGTTGAGATACCCTGGGGGAAGCTGGTGCCCGCAGCTCCTGGCACACAGTAGGCACCTAGACCCATAGGCCATGGACGTGCATTCAGACAAGCCGGGCTTCAAGTCACAGTCCTGCCCTTAACTAGCTGCTGCTCCCATCTGTAAAAGCCACCTGGCTGTCTAAGAAATTACACCCTAGACCTTCTTCAACACGTAGCTGGCTTTCGGTGGGTCATCGCTCTTTTTTCCCTACTGCGTTCCAACGTCAACAGTATTTTTTTTCTTTTTTTGTAAAGAGTTGCAATTTTAAAGTTTATTTTTGAGAGGGTGAGAC
Organism: Panthera uncia; assembly: GCF_023721935.1. Lineage (NCBI taxonomy): Eukaryota > Metazoa > Chordata > Mammalia > Carnivora > Felidae > Panthera > Panthera uncia. The sequence continues at coordinate 10,111,327 of NW_026057578.1, read as the reverse complement.
TGGAGGAGGGGGAGAGAGCGAGGGAGAGAGAGGGAATCCCAAGCAGGCTCCGTATCGGCAGCACAGAGCCTGACGCGGGGGCTCGAACCCACCAATCCTGAGATCGTGACCTGAGCCGAAGCCAAGGGTCAGACGCTCAACCAACTGACCTGCCCAGGTGCCCCTGGACAGTATTTTTCAAACACTTCCAACACCAACTTGTCCCTGTAGCATGCCTTATCCGTGGATTCCCAGACCATAGGATGGGCTTTCCCACAGTTTCCAGGCCCTCACTGGCCTACATGATCTTCTCCTCTGTTTTCCCAGGAGGGAAACTCAGGAAATACAGCCTAAATGGGAAGAACAAGATGGAGCCGGAACCTGGGGTATGTATCCCACCCACATCTCACCCGTGGCCTTTGGAAGGAAGACTCTTCACCACGGCCTCTCCGTGCCTGTGTGATCTGGGAACTAGCACGGGGCCGCGTGCTCAGAAGGGTCCTGTTCCTGGTTTCGTGCTCACCTGCTGCCATCTTGAAATTCTTAATTTCTTTTATAAGTTTATTTTACTTATTTTGAGAAAGACCGAGAGACAGAGAGAGTGTTCCAAGCAGGCTCTACACTGTCAGCACGGAGGCCGACGCAGGGCTCGAACCCAAGAACCGTGAGATTAGGACCGGAGACGAAATCAAAAGTTGGACGCTCAACCAACCGAGCTACCCAGGCGCCCCCTTAAATTCTTAAATTTTTGAACAAGGGGCCCATGTGTTCATTTTGCACGATGCATCACAAATCACGCAGCCAGTCCCGCTCTCTTCCACCCTGTAAGACTTAAGAGGAAGGTCACCTCTTCTGAGAACACCTATTACCTCCTCTCTGATGGGTCCCCATAACCTCCCGTGGCCCCTGGCTCATACTTCCATTTATTTATTCACACCCACCAACACTTAACGGACCTCTGCCACAATACCATCAACACTGCCTTTCTTGAACACACACCAAATCCCAGGCACGGTGTTAGATTCTTCTCGTACAGGAGTTGTATTTAGAGCAACTCTGATAAGGTAGGGCACTGTTATTACCCCCGATGTACTGACAGGTTAAGGATGTGCCCACGGAGCAGAGTGTAGGGGGAAGCAGGACTCCTGAATCGAGGCAGAGCACAGGCTCAGAAACACTACTTTCTTCAATTGTCATACATTGTGCTCAGAACCAGGAACGCTGTGGTGGAGAAAGGGGACATTCCTTGACGGCCACCCCTCTCCCACACCTAAAGCATAATTATTAGTTGCATTTTTTAAGTTTATTTATTTACTTTGAGAGAGACAGAGAGAGAGAGGGAGGGAGGGGGAGGGGGGGAGAGAGAGGGAGAGAGAGAGAGAGACAGAGAAAGAGAGAGAATCCCAAGCAGGCTCCACACTGTCAGCACAGAGCCGGATGCAGGGCTCGAACTCACGAACCATGAGGTCGTGACCTGAGCCAAAACCAAGAGTCAGACGCCTAACCAACTGAACTACCCAGGTGCCCCGAGTCGCATTTTTTAAATTATCTATTTAAATGGTTGGATACCTCACTAAATTATGAATTCCCATAATCCACAGGCCCTTGTGTTTATCTCTAGAATACGGAAACTTATGATATACTTGGGACGTGCTGTAGTCAAAACAAATCTGCAACAAAATGAATAAATGGTCATTTCCACCTGAACTGTTAAAATACTTAAAAACATTTCTTATTTGACATGACAGTGACATTAAAAATCAATCTAGCTGGTGTGTCATTTTAGATAATAGATTCTTCTACTGAAATACTATGATAATCTAAATGGAAGTAACAATTGGCAGAAAAAGACTATCATCCATTTTTCCTCCCAGTGGTGAGTGCCTTACTTCCAGGGTTTTTAGTTGTTTAAAAATCAATTTTTGTTTCTCAAAGTTTCAAAGTTTTTCAATTTCATTACCGTTCACGCTTCTAAAACTCTGGCTGTGCCACTGGCATTCTTAAAACTATGTTAACTCTTGCTAAAAATACATGTCATGAATCTAATTTTGACACATCAAACACAAATTGAGGGACAAGCTATAAAGCAACTGTCCTGGAACTGGCCGGTCCTTTTTAAAAAAAAAAAAAAAAAAATTTAATGTCTATTTATATATGAGACAGAGAAAGGCAGAGTGTGAGGAGAGGGTCGGGGAGAGAGGGAGACACAGAATCCGAAGCAGGCTCCAGGCTCTGAGCGGTCAGCATAGAGCCCGACACGGAGCTCGAACTCGGGAACCGGGAACAGTGAGATCATGACCCGAGCGGAAGTTGGACGCTTAACCGACCAAACCACCCAGGTGCCCCTGGCCGGGCCTTTTCAAAAATGTCAATGTTGTATCAAAGAAAACCAGGGATACGTGCCAGACTAGAGGAGATAAGGAGCAAGGACAAGTAAATGTCACTGGCAACTCTGTACAGGTTTCTGTACCAAAAAAAAAAAAATGCTGTTAAAAACAGGGCATTTTAGATGCTCAGGGTGGCGGGGGGGGGGGGGGGGAACCAGGACATTTTAGGAACAAATGGCAAATTTTGAGTAAGGGCTGTAGATTAATAGTAATGCGCCACTGTTAAATTTCCCGATTTCGACAACTGTACTGTGTTACGTAAGAGAAATGCCCCGCTAGGAATTAAACACGGAAGTACTTAGGAGTAAAGGGAATGATGTCTGCAACTTAACTCTAACGACTTAAGAGCGAGAGTATCAAAAAGCAAATATGGCAAAATGTTAACAACTGATGTACTCGCGGTGAGGAGGGTATTGGAGTCAACCACAGGAGTTTTGTAACTTTGTTTCTCATTAGACATTGTTCCCAAAAAATGTTTTCAACTCAATCGGCACAAGTACTATTATCGTCAATCAGGAAGTGATATCAGAATGTAGGTAAACGACGTGGCCCGTATAATCCAGGGATCAAGGACTTGATATGTTGGCTTCTAACCGTGTCTCAACTCTAAAAACGGTGTTGAAAAATACATTTTTAAAGATATCATGGGATACAAAAGAAAAGAGCTCTGCATGGACACACACACACACACGCTTGTTTCATTTTGCTTTTGAATTTACTAAATGAAGATCTTGGTGAAAAGCCTCACTCAAGAAAATAGTAAGTAACTAAACAGGAAGGTGAAGGAAGCTTTCTTTCTCTTCCTCTCTCTGAAACCTTCCAGTTGGGCCTTCACACTCTGCTCCCCCCCTCCCCACTAAAGCGTGTCGAGTAACTATACTCACCTCCATCACTTTCTGAGCTGACAGTTTCTTCAGTGCTTTGGGGGGGGGGGGGGGTGGCTTTCAGAACAAATGGCCAAGCAGGGGCTGGGTCAGTGTTCAGAACTCTGCTCGGTTTCCCCCATGGCTGCATTGGCATGACAACAGAAACCACGGGCCACAAAAGGAGACCGACAAAGGAAGACAAGTGTTTAATGCTGGAGCCATCTGCCAATTCTCCTAAGGATCTTTTCAAGAAGTGAGTGAAGTTAAAGGAGGAGCCGAGGAGGGAATCTGCAGGGGAGGGCACAAAAATCATTCACGGGAGACACAATTGCAATATGAAAAGGACCAAAGAAGGTTTGGAGCTGGGACAGATGAATGAATGGATTCCATCTAAATAGATCCACAGCACCCTCTCCAATGGGGCTTTTGTCGGTTGCCTAGCATTTCAAATGTTATAGTCAGAATATGTTATTAAGGGAGGATTTAATATACACGGGCCACAAAAAACACCCTGCAGAGGGGTCTTCTGATTACCCACGTGGAAAGCCCAAGCCACCTGCCTTTGCAAAGACTACACTGGGTTTTCTTTCTTTAGGCAGCAAGACGTCCTAAATACAGTAGTTTAGCCATAATAAAGCATTTTCATGCCAACGCTGCACCCCCCACTTCTCCCAGAGACATTCTGCCAAATGTTAAGACCACCAACTCTGAAAATGTATTTAAATGCACCAAAACAAAATACCTTCATGCCCTTAGGGGATTAAAAAAAAATCTGAGCCCAAAACATATTCCTCCGTCAATATTAATAGAAAGAAAATAAAACCCTGAAACCTTGTGTGAGCGCCTTGGGGAGACTGAGGCATCAAAAGCAGTTCACCCTCCCTGAGACATTCCTGGTTTTCAGAATTCTTGACGTCCTGAAGGTTAAACATGGCTTTCATCCATCTCTGCTGCTCCTAAAACATTATCAGTCCCTGAACTGCCTGTCATCTTCAGGGACTTTACGTAAAAGCCTCTTATTTCTGAACACATCCTTACAGGTTATCTCCTGTAGAATTTGTAGTTGAAACACAAGTTAAACGCTGGCTGGATCGGTAGGTGGGTTCCCATTGGGGATATTCAGGAGTTTGTTTGTTTTTAATTCCACCAATTTAAAATGCATGTGCCTCCGGGCGCCTGGGTGGCTCAGTCGGTTAAGCATCTGACTTCAGCTGAGGTCATGATCTGGTGATCCACTGGCCCTGTGCTGACAGCCTGGAGCCTGGATCCAGTGTCAGATTCTGTGTCTCCCTCGCTCTCTGCCCCTCCCCTGCTCACGCTCTGTCTCTCTCTCAAAAATAAATAAACATTAAGAAAAAAAAAATTTTTTTTAATGCACGTGCTTTGCAAGGGATTCAGTGCTTAAGGGCTATCTACTTGCTTCTCTGGTCAGACTCTCCACCTTAAGTTGTAGGATTTTTTTTTTAATTTTTTTAATGTTTATTCATTTTTGAGAGAGACAAACAGAGAGCGAGTCAGGGAAGAGCAGAGAGAGAGGGAGATGCAGAATCCAAAGCAGGCTCCAGGCTGTGAGGCTGTCAGCACAGAGCCCAACATGGGGCTTGAACCCACCAACCATGAGCTCATGACCTGGGCCGAGGTCGGGGGCTCAACCGACTGAGCCACCCAGGCGCCCCAAGTTGGAGGATTTATAAGATGCCCCTCAGCAGAATCCTCGGAGATGCGGCTATAAATCTGGCGCCCACTTAAAAAAACGAATGTTGCAAAGTTGTGGCATTAGTTTCGTAATGTTGAAAGAGTATCTTTCAAAGCTTCGCTCCCCAGAAATACGTAGGAGAGACTCCTAGCCTCCGCAACCTGCAACCTCAGCACGGACAAGAGGGGCCCCTCCCTCCCTCCCTCCTCAGCCAGCCGGGGGACGGGGTCAGCCAGAGGAGGCTGCCCAACGAATGGGGTTTAAATCCAGCCTGATGCACAAGTCAGCCACAGGCCAGGCTGCAAGAGTGACCCGTGGCAGCCTACCGGGGGCAGCCTGAGTCCCTCCAGGCCCCGGGCACACGTTGGCCTCCGGGGTGCCAGCAGCCGAGTGACTGTCCCGCCACGCGGTGTCCACACACCCGCCGGCCCCTGGCCTTGACCTCTGCTCCCTGACTGTCCGCGGCCCTGGGGGAGCCGGGAGGCTGACCTCTGGCTGTGAGCCGGCTGAAGATCTGGCAGTTGACTTCTCTGTCGCGTACGTAACATCGGATCTCTTCCACCGCCTCTCGGATGACAGTGACGGCCAGCACGAAGCCCTGCAGAGACAGGGGAGAGAGGGTGAGCCCCGCGGAAAGCGACTCTCCTCTCCCGGTGCTGGGGACAGACAAGGCCAGAGGCCACACGGGACAGCAGCAGGGCGGGTCCTGCCAACCGCCCCAAATGCACCTGCCCCAGCAAGCCCACTTCTCTGACTCCTTCCTCCACACGTACCCTGGGGAAACACTGGCTGACGCACACAGACGGGGGCATCCCTACCCACCACCACGGCAGGGTTTCTAAGAGTCAAAAAGGTGGTCGGTCCACAGGCAGTGGCCGAGCGATGGTACCTGGTGACATCTGTACCTCATCCAGCGGACGTTACTGGAGGGGTGTCACGGCCCCACAACAACCCTGCTCTTACTACTGCGGACATGAGGGCTCTGAGGCACAGAAAGGTTGAGTAATCTTGCCAAGGACACAAAGCTCCTAAGTGACAGGCAGGACACTGGCTCCGGAGTCCTTGCCCTTAACAGCCACATCGTTCAGCGTCCAGAGAAACGTGGAAAGGAGATCAGCCAACAACACAGAGCACACCCAGACCAGTTAAGAAGAGTGAGAGCCATCACTTTTGCACTGACCTCCCAAGTAGGGACATCAACTTTTCCCCACATACAATGTAACCCCGTGCATACAAGCACCAACCGCAATGACCACACTCTGCAAAGAGTTTCCAATTTCCTTAACCAGTGGCTAGATTCCTGCAAGGAAAAGACGGGAGGGAGAGGGAAGGGCCGAAGGAGACTCCAGTCTTCTGTGTAACGTTCTCAATCCTTCTAAAGAAAACACATTGAGGGATGAGCACTGGGTGTTGTATGGAAACCAATTTGATAATAAATTTCATATATTGAAAAAAAAAAAAAAAAAGAAAACACATTGAAGTATTGATTGCATAAATAGCAGCTAATAAAAAGAACACTGAAACTGCCCGACCTTTCCCGGGTCAGGTACCTCAACTCATACAAAATTTGGCGGGGGCTGGGGTGTGAGTCAGCCGTAACAGGAAATCTATTTCCATCCAGATTCCTCCTCTTGTGTCAAGAAAGGCAAGAGCATTCGTTCATTTTTCTTACAAAATACCTTGTCATCTCTCCTTTTCAAGCCTTTTTTTTTTTTTTTTTTTTTTTTTTTTTTTTTAATACAGAAAGCACCATCGCCCTGAAGGTTAGCAGCCGTGATTCTTTGGGGATTTCATTTTTATATTGTTTATCCTGTGAAATAGATGAACTTCCATTCAAAGGACTTTAAATCTCTTATGTAAATCTAGCCAGAGATGCGCTCCTTTGTGGGACTTCTCCAAGGGCTCGTTTGTCTTTCCAATCAAAGGATTGCTCCTGTTTCCAATCAAGATGCAGCCAGAGCAAGACTGGGACATTCCAGAAGGAGAGCTCTAGAGCTGGAGGTGAGAGGAAGCCTGTGGTGGCCGGGCACAGACCCAGTCTGCAGAACGGGCGCCCCTCCCACGCCGCCGGGTCGTTGTTCCGGGCCAGAACCCAGGTGTTTACTGTTTGTTTTTGCAAATGTTCCCGTTCCTATCCCTTGCTGCGTGGGCCTAGCTAAACCCCACTGATGTTAATGGAAAGTGTGCGCTCATACAAAGACAGGAGCCGTGACCTCCCTGCTGCAAATAAATACCGCCTCCTAAGTTATCCCATCTACTCCCCCTGCCCCGCCCCCACCCCCCCCCCCCCCCACACACACAGTTCCCATTAAGCCCAAAGGACCTGCCATCCCTTAGGCTAGAAAATGCTTTTGCTCAGAGATGCAAATGTAGCCCAGAAATAAATTCCAACCATCCAACTTCAGAGGTCCTTAAGATCCACGGATATTTAGAAAGAGGCTTTAACAGGGAGGGCTGGGATTGTCTGAGCTCGGAAAGGGACTCAGAGGCAGTGACAGTGCCCAGACAGGCCATTCTGAAAGTGTTAAGCCTCCTTTTGTAAAGTCGTACATCAAAAATAGATTTCCTGAAGCAAAACCAATCTATGAGCTAGAAATCAGAAAAGCAGTGCCTTCTGGTTCAGGAGGGATTGACTGGAAAGGGGCACTCGGGGACTAGGGTGGTGGAAATGCTCTGTATTTTGACCGAGGTGGTGTTTCCACGGTGTTGACAAATGTCAACGTATTATCTGTGTATTTCATGGTACACAGATTATATCTCAATAACGAAAAAATCTAGCTCTTCATACAAACAATTTTAGGGATCATTTCAGCTACCTATTGAGGAATTTCTCCCTCTAACGTATTAGTACCAAGAAAAAGGTTATCAAAAGCTAAACCTTAATCCAGACAATGAACAATGACACCAATGCCAGAAATTTAAAATTCAAATGAGCGTATTTCCTGAGAATTTCCTGTCTGTTGGGAGCAAAAGGAGGCAATTTATTTGCAGGGCTTCCTTTTAATCCTCCCAATGAGCCAAGCAAGTGGACACGATCACGCCTGTTTTGCAGATGAGAAAACTGAGGTTCAAATTACACAACTTCCCAACGTGTAGCCAGGGACCACACCGCAGCCCTCACTCAGCCCTTATCCATAGCTGGCTCTGAAACGAGAGGCCTTTCAGGGTGGTCGGAGACATTTCAAAATGCGTTCTGGTCAAGAACCGGGAAGTGATTCTGTGCACAAAAATCTAGGGGACATCAGCTCTTGTCACCTAGAAACATGCCATCCACTTGGTCGCTCTTCGTCCCCCAAACCTTCTTCTCTGTAGCCCCTGGGAAGAGGCAGGACGGTAAGACCAACATCCTCAACTTTCACAGTGAAAATGTGGCTGTAAGAGAGACCCAGATGTGGAGTCGAAAATGTCAGGACCGCCAGCGGCAGCTGTGACCCTGCCTGCTTGCCACCTGCGGCTTCTGGGAACTCCTGGCGTCATTTCAGCAAGGAGATGTGGGCAGCAGCTGGGGAATGGGGGGTGGGGAGGGGCACCCCAGTGCAAGCTACTTGCTCCCGCCCTCCTGGACTGGACCAGAGGGAAATTTTCACTGGGGCGATTTCTATGTTTCTTGAATCACGTGATCGTCTTACCTTTCAAATAACCACACTTTAAAAAGGTTCCCCGGAAAAGGCAAGGTGATAAGTTACATTTTGTATACATTAGAGACTAACTTTTTTTACACAAGGAACTTAGGGTTTGACTCTAGATAGGTATGTAGTTAGCAGCTGTGGAACTAAAAACCTCCCACGACGTTGGGTGTTTCACATAAAACTCCAAAGCTTCTAACTCTTGGGCCTGGCAACTCCAGGACCACGTTCGCACCTGCTGGAACGGAGCGGACCCTTCCGTTCTGCATGGGACGTGAGCTCCCCGGTTCTCCCGAGGCCTGCTTGTGTCAGCCGGGCCTCTGAGTCTGCAGTGTTCGTGGGTGAGAACGCAACGCGCCGACAGGAATGTTTGTTACGCGAGGCAAGGATGTGTGACAGAAGCCTTCTCCCGCTCCCAGGGTCCTAACTCACCCACAAATGACTCAGGTCAGGGGAGAACTGTCTGCACATCCCCAAAGCACCTTTCCTGTTCGTGTGGAAAAACCCAACCCCCTAACCTGTCTGATGACGCGGCACTCGAGGTTTATGGCCACTCGCGGGTCTCTTAGCAACTGGCTCTCTACACCGTCCGTGTCAGTGCACCAAATCCTTATCCTCTCCCACCTGCCACGATAGATAAATACATAAATAAAGCCCCACTTCATGTGAAATACACAGCTTCTACCTGGATAGAAAGAGATGTCACTTCCACCCTCTCCACACCCCAGTCACACTGGGCTTCCTTCTGTTCTTCAAATGCTCTGGGCAAATGCCTACCGCAGGGCCTTTGCACTGCTGCTCTTTGTCCCTGGGATACTCCCGCCTTCCTATTCAGCCCATCCCCTCCTCGAGATGTTTCCGTGGCCACATTGGCCAAGGCTGCCCCTCTACATCCCCCACCCCCACCTCATCCATTCAACAAATATTAAATGGGTCTGGGATAGCCTATCTGGCCCGTGGCCTTATTCTTAGAACCTCTGCAGGACTTTTCACAATTTGAAATGTTTACTGTCTGTCTCCTCTGAAAACCAACTGGACAGGGGCAGGAATTTTTATGTTTCATTCACCGCTGTGTCCCCAGCACATAGCAGAGGCCCCCATCCCCCCTACCCGGCACACAGTCGCTACTCGATAACCATTTGCCCAAAGGAGGCAAGGGAGGGAATGGAGGGGCCTTCTGGTCAGTTCTGTCTCACTTCAGACACAAAGCGCAAAACCTGGTACTTTTCAAACCCTCCTGCTGGCAGGCTCTACAGGGGCAGAAAACAGGATCTCAGAAAACAATTCAAATAGCACAACCCACAAAGATAGAAGCCTTGTCCTTCTGGCCTGACACTGCATCCCCAGAGTCTAGAAACAGGTGAGACAGACCGTAAGCATGAAATGCACAGTTGCTGAAAAAACTGACTGGCTGAAGGACAGAACGAATGAAGGGCCCGGCCTTTACCACTTCACCAGTCTGGCCCCGGTGGTGTACAAAATGCAGCCTCACCATTAAAATCCTGGGGGGGCTTGGGGCGCCTGGGGGGCTCAGCCGGTGGAGCGTCCGACTTCGGCTCAGGTCATGATCTCGCGGTCTGTGAGTTTGAGCCCCGCGTGGGGCTCTGGGCTGATGGCTCAGAGCCTGGAGCCTGCTTCCAATTCTGTGCCTCCCTCTCTCTCTGCCCCTCCCCCACTTGTGTGCGCGCTCTCTCTCTCTCTCTCTCTCTCTCTCAAAAATAAATAAACATTAAAATTTTTTTTTAATTAAAAAATATAGGGGCGCCTGGGCGGCTCAGTCAGTTAAGTGACTTCAGCTCAGGTCATGATCTCGCGGTTTGTGAGCTTGAGCCCCGTGTCGTGCTCTGTGCTGACAGCTCAGAGCCTGGAGCCTGCTTCGGATTCTGTGTCTCCGTCTCTCTCTGCCCCTCCCTCGCTCATGTTCTGTCTCTCTCTCTCTCCTTCAAAAATAAATACACATTAAAAAAAAAAATTTTAATCCTGGCGGGGGGGGGGGGGGGGGGGGGGGGCTTGAGGCTGTCCTCTCACGTAAAAGGCTGCAGATGCCCGGGTGAGAGAGACAAAGAAGCATCTGTTCCCAAACCCCACGGTCAGCGGACAAACCACGCCCCTTACTCACCAGCGGGACCCAGTAGGTATAGAGTGCACCAAGTCTCATTTCAGGAACAAACTGAGAGCAGGCAAGAAGCAAGAAATAGAGGTTGAAAAAATACTTGAACTGGTTGAACAACACCTGGAATGACAAGAGAGAGGAGAGAGAGAAGAGAGACAGTCACGGCTCGAGTGATGCACCTGCGGGGGGTCGAGTCCGAGGTGATTAAGAGTTGAGAGCGGCCCTGCAGACGAGCACAACTCCCATGATGCCTTTTACGTAGAGTTTCAACGCTCCTGCGTATTGTTTAGGAAAACACATGTGGTAATCAAAACAGAATTTGTAAAAGTCAAAAAAATAAAAAAGGAGGAAAGAAACAATGATACACATGGAAATTATTAACACCAAATTCAAGAGAGTGGGTGCCTCTGGGGCCGGGGATGGCATGCGGGGGGCTTCGACTTTATCTGTGACGAGTTGTTTCTTAGAAACTGTTTTGTAAGTACAGGGAGGCCGCTCAAAATGCTCAGAAGAGGTTTTAGTGGGAAATGTCTCTACTGTGAGGTTGATCAAGAAAACGAGGTAACCTCTCATCTCCACGATATGATCTCATAAAATAGAGCGGAATCGTGTCCTGTGTGGAGGCGGGTTGTGGGGGAGCCTCGATGGCTCCCACGTGCCCTGGGAGGTCGGTGGGGGGGGGGGGGGGGTCTGGCACCACATGCCTTGCCTGGGGCGCTGAGCAGAAATGATGTGTCTCTTGGAGGCTGAGGCAGTAAAGAGCCATTTTTCAGCCAACTCACTCTTGCTCAGTCATGGAGATACTGGTGGCCTCATGTTCCAGACGGTGTAGCCGCAACATGGAAGAGTGTGGCCGCTCGGCACCAGAATTTCCATGAAGGAGAAATAAAATTCTTCCTGATTTAAGATGCTGATATTTGGGGGGGTGGGGAGGTGGGAGGGGGGAGATGTGGGTTGAACGCAGCAGTGAAGGCAGTCAGAGTTGCCCTTAAAAAAACATTCAAATTGACCGTAAGCTACAGCATTACACGTTTGTGTTTCTGGAACCTCTCTCAATAAATCAAACACTCATTTTTTTTTTTTTTCTTTCCCCTTCCAGCACTGGGACTGATCACTGCTGCTGCTTCTAAAGTCAGCCAGTGTGTGTTGGGTAAAAATAGGCCTTCGATTTAAGCACGTGTTGGGGGGCGGGGGAAGGTCTGTAGAGCTGAAATCCACGGATTGGCCTAAGCTAATGTGGAAATGCTAGGACCAGGACTCCAGAGCACAGAATAATAAGTAAGCACAACCAAAATATTCATTAGCAAAAATGCCAACAGCAATTCCTTCTGGATGGTAGGATTAAAACTTACCTTTTAAAAAAAAAAAAAAATCTCCATACTCGTATCTCCTGACTTTCCTACGCTGAATATGCGTTTCATGATGACAGAAGGGATACTTTAGGCAATGATGGGGTTTTGGTTTTTGTAGATTTTTTTTTGGTATTTTGGTTACAATGCTGGGTCCCCAAAATATCTTTTTCACTCTTGCCCCTAACACACCAACTAAATGTGAAGTTATGAAGTTATTCTAATGGATCAGGTGGCATCTCAAAGCAGAAACCTCAGAAGGCAGCCCCCCCCCCCCCCCCCCCCCCCGCTAGGTACTCAGGACATGGCAGATGGACAGGCAGCGGCTAAGGCAGCCTGGAAAAGACCCAGGTTATCCGGCCACAGGGACGTTTGTCTTTTTTTCTCTTTTTAAAAAATATTTATTTATTTTGGCGAGAGAAGAAGAGTGTGAGCGGGGAAGGGGCAAGAGAGAAAAAGAATCCCAAGCAGACTCCCTGCTGTCAGACCCGGGTCTCGAACTCACCAACCGTGAGATCATGGCCTGAGCCAAAACCAAGAGTCGGCCGCCTACCCGACTGAGCCACCCAGGTACCCCGGGGACCTCGGTCTTCTAAAACCCAGTACCACCACCCACATCCGGTGTGAGAAGAAAACAAAGGCTGTGGCCTCTGCCCGTACGCACCCCAGGAAGAAAGGTGAAGACGTTGTACTTCTGATTGTTGATGACATTTCGAGGGTACCTCTGGTCCCTCTTCTCGGGGTGCCCCAACCACACAGTGCGGGGCCTGGGCTCCCCTCCGCCGCAGCATCTCAGCCACTCACAGCACCTGTGGGAAAGACACAGCCACACCGTCAAGGCCACGCCCACACCTGTCCACTTCTCTCCGAACGTGTTCCTCTAAAGCAACTTTACTGGGTCAGGACAACGGCCACGAATGGGACTTCATCATCATGAGAGGGGAAAACAGAGCCAAGGCTTCTAAGAAGCTGTGGTCCAAAATATGCTTTGTCCGCAAGCCCAGATTACTTACGTCATCAAAGTGTAAGATTCATTTTTAAAATGAGATTTAAGTTAAAAAGTAAATACAGAGCAACACATTACCTCTATTTTACATTTTGCTGATGAGAGAGGAGAGCCCACAGCAGTTATAATACAACACCCACGGAGAATCTCATTCAGATTTCTACCTCAATCTGTGTCTCTCAAATTGCAATTCTAATCACTCCCAAAAATGTCTATTTGCTTAAAAAAAAATAAAAATAAAAAGTAAAGCAACCAAGTGCGCCAAGATGTGAGAAACCACAGAGCCCGGCCTTGAACGACTTCCGTCCTACTAGAAAACCTGGTGTCTTTCCAGCACGCTGCCCGGATCCACCAAGATGACCAGGTAAAGAAGGGGAGAATCTCCCCACACCCGGATCTCCTTTGAGCAACAGCCCAGAGGAGCCAGCCAGGAAGACACTGGCTCGGGGCCCGGTGTCACCCAGAGCCAGGCCAGCGTGCCCACTGTGGACCGACTGAGCCCCCAGCTGCCCGGGCTGCCCTGCGAGGTCGGCGCATTCGTGCACCTGCTCCCAGGTGGCCCGCACAAGGCAGGGCAGTCCAGGTCCGAGGGAACGAAGCCACTCTTGAGAACACCTGTCCTTGCGGAGAGCCCAAACACAAGGCAGAAACCCCAGCCCTGCCGGCCCCGCCACAATGTTGCCAAGTGAAGTGAAACCAAGCAGACAGGGAAATGGTGACTTATGTAATTACAGGTCCACCACGGTCCTCCCTTCTTCCCATCCTCCTACGCGCCAGGCAGGCCCTGGTGGGGTGCTGGGGTACAGAGCGGAGCAGACTCCGCCCCTGGTCATCAGCAAGCTGCCTGTCCAGATGCTCAAAATTCCCATGACGAAACACAATGCTCTTCCTCAAACATAGGATCTTCGGGGGCACCTGGGTGGCCCAGTCGGTTAAGCATCGGACTTTGGCTCAGGTCATGATTTCCCAGTTCGTGAGTTCAAGCCCGGCATCAGACTCTGTGCGGACAGCTTGGAGCCTGGAGCCTGCTTCTGCCTCTGTGTCTCGCTCTCTCTCTGACCCCTACCTTACTCGCACTCTGTCTCCCTCTGTCTCAAAAATAAACAGTTAACAAAAAATCAAAGAAATAAAACTAACATCTTCATTCCAGTAAATCGGTGCTCGAGTGGAGCGTATGTCATAAGGACAGGTTTTACTCCTAGTAACTCATCTGTGCTGGCCCCGTTCTCAGTTGTCCAAAGGCCAGAGACACACGCAGGCCTGGACCAGAGGGACCCAAACCGCTGCTGTCTGTGTATAAGCAGCACCCGTGCTGGCCATCGGTGGACACTCGCTAAGTGCACACTGAAGGCAGGAAGCAGGAAGGAGAGAGGGGGAATCACTTGACGGGGAGCAGACCTCTGGGTTAGTGGAAACCGCGGTCGTGACTGACCCCTCCGTGATGTGAACCAGCACCCCTCTCCCCATCCTGTAATAATCCTGTAATGATGGCTCCCGCGGTTGTGGGTTTCTAAGCGAAAGCTAGAGAATGAACCTAACAAAACCATCAGGTCGGCTGTTCACATGACTTTTGTCTGTTTTGTTTTAGCAGAACGTTCTGCACAGCAAGCTGCCAGGTCGGGCCACTCGTCACGTAAGCCGCAGACGTGTGCGTGTGCACAAAGTGGCAGGAGGGCCGTCGCAGGATGCACTGTGGCGGCAAAGGATGGGAGAGGGGCTCGGTGTGGTTCATTCTCCGCGAAATTCAGAACAGTACGCATTTATCGAGCGTCCCGCTGGAACGAAGGACAATTTGGTCCGGGAACCGCATGTTGGAGCAGCATCTTTGCTCCTTTCTCACAGTCCCACGACAAAACAGGGGTGAGCATTCGGCACCAGCTAAAATAAAAACTTTGTGGGAGTGCAAGCTGGTGCAATCACTCTGGAAAACAGTATGGAGGTTCCTCAAAAAACTAAAAATAGAACTACCCTACGACCCAGCAATTGCACTACTAGGCATTTATCCACGGGATACAGGGGTGCTGTTTCGAAGGGACATATGCACCCCCATGTTTATAGCAGCACGATCAACAATGGCCCAAGTATGGAAAGAGCCCAAATGTCCACCAATGGATGAATGGATAAAGAAGATGTGATGTATATCTATATCTATATAGCTATATCTATCTATCCATACACACACAATGGAGTATTACTCGGCAATCAAAAGGAATGCAGTCTTGCCATTTGCAACTATGTGGATGAAACTGGAGGGTATTATGCTAAGTGAAATTAGTCCGAGACACAAAAGTCATATGACTTCACTCATATGAGGACTTTAAGAGACAAAACAGATGAACAGAAGGGAAGGGAAGCAAAAATAATATAAAAACAGGGAGGGGGACAAAACAGAAGAGACTCATAAATATGGAGAACAAACTGAGGGTCACTGGAGGGGGTGTGGGAGGGGGGATGGGCTCAATGGGGAAGGGGCACTAAGGAATCTACTCCTGAAATCACTGTTGCACTATATATGCTAACTAATTTGGATGTAAATTTAATAAACAAACAAATAAATAAATAAAAGCAAAACCAAAAACAAAACAAAAAACTTTGTGTCACCTGAGCCAAGCACAGTCAGCCCCGACGGCACGTCATTTAGCCAACTTGACCTCATTTATTCACTTTCACCTGCACTGGACATAACCTGCACACGTTCAATACACGATCAACCTGACTTTCAGGTCAACAGCATTTACTGGACACTTACCAACAAGAATAACATAAGACCAGTAATCACTGCTTCTTTTTGGTCCCCTGCTCATTCACCTACTTACTCTGTCTTGTGTGTTCGGCGTGCTGGGCCCTCACCTGGACACTGGGCATTCAGGAGTGAACGAAACAGATGGCTCTTCCCCCTCTGGAGCTTATTCTCTAGTGGAGGGAGGGAGGCAGGGTAAACCACCCAAATTAAATAAGGCCTGGGCAAGCAGGGCGGCGGGGGGGGGGGGGGGGGGGGGGGGGGGGGGGGGGGGG
>NW_026057578.1:10069712-10095190 GCF_023721935.1 Panthera uncia | reverse complement strand
GGGGGGGGGGGGGGGGGGGGGGGGGGGGGGGGGGGGGGGTAGAGGCGTGTGGCTCAGGGAGACTGGATGGTCAGGGAAGCTGGTGTGACGGCTGAGCCGGGGGACAAGCAGCGGCTGCATGCAACCGTACAAAGGAAGCACAATCTGGGCAAACGGGAACGGAAACCCAAGATCCAGAGGTGGGAGGCAGCCTGGTGCACGTGCTCGTGGAAAGACTGGCGTGGCTGGAATACTCCAACCCCAGGGGAGCAGGGCAGAGGAGGAAGGGGCAGCCAGAAGACACGGGGCCTTGTCTGGGGCAGGGAGTCTGGAGTCTACTCCATGCACAGCGGGGATCACTGAGGGTCACCGGCAGGGGCTGGCCTGATCCGATTGACATTATTGAACGGTCTTGTCTGCCTGCTGAGCAGAGAAGACCCTGCAGTGGGCAAGAGTAAGAACAGGTAATAGCTGTGAGGTTGCTTTTTGGGGTCATGATGTGTTTGAATATTGACTGGGGTGACGGTCACGCAACTCTGTGAATATACTTAAATCTGCTAATTGCACACTTTCAATAGGTGAACTGCAGGGTACGTGAACCGTATCTTAATAAGGCTGTGTGTTTACCCCCAGAAAAGGGGAAACGGGGATTGTTGAGCAAGCTACTGCCATCATCCAGGCAAGCAGAAACGCACCCTCTTTAAACAAGCATACGAAGAAATGCATTATTTCACGTAACGTTCACAACAATCCTACAGGGCGTGTAAGCATTGCCCCCATTTTTTTCTTTTTCTTTTTTTTTTTAAGGTTTTCTATTCTTGAGAGAGCGCGAGAGTGGGCAGAAAGTGAAAGTGGGGCAAGCACAAAGAGAGAGAGAATCCCAAGCAGGCTCCACACTGTCAGCACAGAGCCCGATGCGGGGCTCAGACCCACGAACTGCGAGAGCACGACCCGAGCAAAACCCAAGAGCTGGATGCCCAACCGACGGAACCACCCAGGCGCCCCCGCCTCCATTTTCACAGTGGAGACGCTGAGCCCGAGGGGACTCAGTGATTTCCCCAACATCTACACTTCACTGGCTCCGCCTGAGCAGGGGAAGCTGGCCTTAAGCCCAGGCCTGTCGGATCCAGATCCGGAGCGCCTGAGAGCCCCCTGCACCGCCATTAATGGCCTGATCAGCACAATTATCTCACAGCATTTTCCTAGGCTTTCATCTCCTGAGGCTGGAAGACACCGTAGGGGCCAACGAGAGCCGCGGCCGCCTGCCTGCGTGCTCCTCGGGGCCGTGCCTGCCCCACACCCACTCACCTTCACACCTGTTGTGAACTTTCCGCCTCTCGGCTCCACGCACAGCCGCCCTTCAATACCTGCCCTGGGATGACAGACGCAGTTCCCTTCCGCCTCTCCTGTACAGTGAGCACGGTGCTAAGCTTTCGCATAGAGGGCCCCGGAGGGACACCGCTGGAGGACAGGCTCTCCTGTGCTGCCCAGGCAGCGGCCCAGGGGATCAGCGGCACGGGCGTGAGGCCACCCAATGGCGCTCTGCCCAGCCCCGCGCCCAGGACGTGCTGTCCCTCGGAGTCCTCCAGGCCCCACCGTGGCCTTGTGGAGACCTCCCCAGGGCCCTCACAGTGGGGGCATCCTGCCTCCTCTGCACCAGCACCCTGATCCCTTCACCCCCAGGCTTGTCTTCCGAGGTCCTCCTGTCACTGTGGCCCCAGTGTCCCATTCCCCTGGCACAGCCAACGTGTCAACCACCAGCTGTGCCGGCCACCCCACGTGCACCCTGGGGGTCGCTTTCTGCTTGCCCCATGCCTGCAGAGCAGCTCCTGCCCTGCCTTCCAGCAGCCTGCACTTGCCCGTCTCCACCTACATCTGCGCCCCAGCCTCGGGGAAGGGCCCCCTTCCAAATGCATCCTTCTTGGGTCCACTCCCTTAGCCTACACTACCCCCAGGGTTTTCTTCTACAATTATCCTTTATCATCACTTATTAAGCCAATTCCCTCCATCTCTCCATCTGGGTTAGCTGGGCCAGACCCACCCCCTAGCCCCAGGTGTGGTGAGCACGTGGTAAGGGGCTCAACAAAGGGCAGCAAGACCCCGGCTGAGAGTCTCACCAGCAATACTAGGAAACAAGTGCCCTTCACCGTGACGTTGCTAAGGTGGCAGAAAACAAGTGTGGGGCTGCAGGTGGCCACCTTGTCCTTCTTTAGGGGACAGTCGGCCTGAGAACGGAGTCACGAGGAGGAAGGCAAAGACCACAACAGGTTCCTGACACCTTCGGGCATCGGTCGGTCCATCTGTCCACGCCCTGGGCTTTCCCGTCTTAGGAATCAGTTCGTCGGTTTCATTTCACTTTCGCTCAAGGCAGTTTTAGCTGGGTCTGTGCTAACCACTGCCTGAAACCTCCTGTCTGCTCTTCTTGTCTACCACACAGCTGCACTGTCCTGGAAGACACAATCCTGTGGGTTCTGTGTGTCTCCAATTCTAAGCTTTTTTTTTTTTTTTATAACATTTATTCATTTTTGAGACAGAGACAGAGCATGAATGGGGGAAGGTCAGAGAGTGAGGGAGACACAGAATCCGAAGCAGGCTCCAGGCTCTGAGCTGTCAGCACAGAGCCCGACGCGGGGCTCGAACTCACGAACTGTGAGAGAGTGACCTGAGCCGAAGTGGGATGCCTAACTGACGGAGCCACCCAGGCACCCCCCAATTTTTTTTTTAATGTTTATTTTTGAAAGAGAGCGAGAGAGAGATGGGGAAGGGGCAGAGAGAGAGGGAGACACGGAATCTGGAAGCAGGCTCCAGGCTGTGAGCCGTCAGCACAGAGCCCGACGCGGGGCTCGAACCCACAAACCGCGAGATCATGACCTGCGCCGAAGTCGGACGCTCAACCGACTGAGCCACCCAGGCGCCCCATCCAGTTCTAAGCTTTTAAAGGGCACAGTCAACACCTTCCAGCCTGCATCCTATTACCCTGACCTCACTGCTCTGACTTCTCTAGCAGCGCTGTCCGATGCGGTAGCTTCTCCCGCATGTGGCTATTTATATGTAAATTTAATTAAAATGGAAGAGGGCCGCCTGGCTGGCGTGAGTTCAAGTCCCACGTTGGGCGTGGAGCCTACTTAAAAAAAAATTTTTTTTAATTTAAATTAGTTAATTAAAATCGAAGAATTCAATTCCCTATTCCCGCTAGCCACATTCTGAGTGCTCTATGGCCACATGTGGCCCACAGCTAGGGACTGGGCTGTGCAGATTCAGAACGTTCCAGGCATGGCAGGAAGTTACACTGGACAGCGCTGCTTAGAGCATCCCTTGCTAGACATCGCCTTCCGCCTCATCTTCATGTGGTATCAGCGCCCAGGACGCACACAGGAACATCGGTACGCGGACCTCGCAACTGACAGAAATCAGGCTAAGCGATTTTCATACACACGTGGTGTTTCCTACAATATCCAACCATCCGTACCTCCTACCGTCATGGTACAGGCTAAACTTGCTTACCTTAAACTAGGGTCAATTTTGGTCCCACCCCAGGAGCACTTGATGATCTCGAGACATTTTTGGTCGTCACAAAGGGGCGTCCAGTGGGGGTGGGGGTCGGGGATCCTGCTAAACGTCCTACAGTGCACGGGGCAGCCCCCCAGCAGAGAATGGTCTGACCCCAAATGCCAGCAGCACCCGGGGTTGAGAACTCCTGCTCTAGACTTTATTTACATGAATTTTAAAGGGAATTTCTTTTTTTTTTTTTTTTTATGTATATAAGTTCATTTGTTTTGAGAGAGACAGAGACACGGCGAGCAGGGGAGGGGCACCGAGGGGGGCGACAGAGAGAACCCCAAGCAGGCTCTGCACCGCTAGCTGTGGAGCCCGACGCAGGGGCTCGAACCCACGAACCATGAGACCATGACCTGAGCCCGAATCAAGAGTCTTGGGCTTACCAGACAGAGCCACCCAGGCGCCCCTACGTGAACTATAAAAGGTAACTTTGTAGTATTATCATAAATGGAAAACCAGGATCACTCCCCATAAACACAAGGTAAACATCAAAAATCAACAATGAAAAGCAAACAATGTTACTAAATTCAAACTAGATGCAGTGGCTCTGAGCCTGCTGCCTCCAGCCACTTCTCCAGGTTATAATGCAGCGACAAGCAAGTGCCGGCTCCTAAAAAGTGGGCCCCCACAGGCTTAGAAACATTGAAGGAAAACTGAAAAAGGAAGGAAGTACCCTACTGCATGTGTCAACGTGATTTAGTTCCTGTCCATGAATTGCGTGGACCTTTTCACCGCTGTACCTACGTATCTGCCTGCCCATATTTGGGGAACTACTGTCCCGCGGTAGAAGCTTTGGGCTTGGTGGCAAATTTACAAGCCAGCACATCCCCACCACCCCCCAACCCCCACCCCATTCCAAACAGAAGAGATGGCAGCCAGGCTCCTTCTCAACGTCTGCGTTTATACCTGTGACTCTCGCTACCCCCCGAGGCTGCCACCACACCCCATCGGTCCAGAGCATGGACCACAGTCCCCTGGAGGCCCCAGAGGGGCAGCTGCCGGGCGCTGGTTGTGGCCGCCACCACCCTGGCGCCCTGGATTGCCGCTACTGTTTCTTAACACCAAACCAGGCTGTCTGTCACTTGCCATGACGAAGCAATTCCTACGTCCCTAGGGTGAGGGGTTACAAGACAGGATTCCTTAAGAATGAGAAATTACTGGAGGGACTACAGAAGAAGTAACGGGTGAGAGCCACAGCTTGGAAACAGCAGGCCCATAAGGGGTAGAGTAGGAAACGCCAGCTTTGAAGTCAGACGGACGTGGGTGCAGAGCCCAGCCCAGCTCCATGCTGGCTGTGTGGCTTGGGCCTCCTCATTTTCTGTGATCCCCACTCTTTCTCTCTATAAAATGACAGTAAGACTTGCCTTGCTGAATTACTAGGATTCAGGACTTTATATATGAAAGGGATAGGACAATACCCAGCACATGACAGGCATTCCATTAACGGTACATATGTATTATTTCTCTTAAGTTACCTTTCCAGATTAAAAAAAGAAAGAAAGAAAAGAAAAGAAAACGTGAAACAATGTTTTCACCTATTGACAGCAACAGCTATTCAACTAGGTTAAGATGTAAGGCTACAAATAGTTTAGTTCACACTGCTTTTAGCTTAGACCATTTAAACAAAGGAAACCTAAAGTAAATTTTTCTTACGATCTGACTAAAACAGACGAAGGTCTTGCTGGAGGACAGCCCGCTGACCAGACGTCAGGTGGTTTCACACAATCTGGCCAAAAGGCAAGGGAAAAGCAAAGATCACAGAGGGAGGCGCCAAGGGAACAATGTTTCTGGAAAAGTAACTACTGTAACAAGGAGCTGCCACCCGAAGAAATGAACATCTCAGCTCTGGGTGTAACCGCAATCCGTGGGCACTCAGTAAATATTTGCTGAATTGCCTGCACGGTGTTGCTGAACTTTCCTAAAGCCAGAGTCTGGGAAGTTGTAGTCTCTGTGTTGACACCAGGAAGACCCAGGAAGAATGTAAAGAAAGGGGCGCCCGGGTGGCTCAGTTAGTTGGGCGTCCGACTTCAGCTCAGGTCACGATGTTGCAAGTTAGTGGGTTCGAGCCCCGCGTCGGGCTCTGTGCTGACAGCTCAGAGCCTGGAGCCTGTTTCGGATTCTGTGTCTCCCTCTCTCTCTGCCCCTCCCCCATTCACGCTGTCTCGCTCTGTCTCTCTCTCTCTTTCAAAATTATATAAAATTTTTAAAAAGATTTTTAAAAAATAATGTAAAGAAGATTAAAAGCAATACGGAGTTGGCTAACTTGACAATAATTATATTAAAAATAGATAAATAACAGCCGTATGGAAAAAAGTCTACAGCGATGGTTCTCCACAAGGTGGGAGGGGTGGGGATTTGCCCCGTGCCCGGGGGACACGTGGCCATGTCTGGAGACCCGTTTGGTCACAACTGCAGGTGCAGGGAGGTACTCCTGGCATCTAGCAGGTACGATGTACAGGACAGCCCCACACAGAGGACCGCCCAGCCCCAAATGCCAATAGCCTTGAGTCTGAGAACCCTGGCCTGGAGCAGCACTGCCTGGTACATTTCTGCAATGGGGGAAATGTTCCCTCGAGCCACATGTGGCTGTTGAGCGCTCAAAATGTGACATTTACAGTTTATTCCATTAATTAATTTAAACAGCCACATAGGTCTGTGTATAGCATGCTGGACAACAGGACTGGAAGAATGGAACTCAAGCTGTTAATAAGCACAGATGCCTGGGGAGTGGGTGCTAGAAGGCATGGAAAGGAAGGTACGAGGGAAATTTTTGCTCTGTGTTCTAAAAACATCTAGGAGGCTTTTTTTTTTTTTTTTTTTAACTAGGGTAATATCAACTCTGAAGTCAGGGATACCTGGCTGGCTCAGTTGGTAAAGCATGTGACTCTTGATCCGGTGTGGTGAGTCTGAGCCCCATGTTGGGTGTAGAGATTACTTAAAAAAAAAAATAAAATCTTGGGGCGCCTGGGTGGCTCAGTCGGTTGAGCATCCGACTTCGGCTCAGGTCATGATCTCACAGCTTGTGGGTTCAAGCCCCACACCGGGTCCTGTGCCGACAGCTGGGAGCCTGGAGCCTGCTTCGGATTCTGGGTCTCCCTCGCTCTCTGCCCCTCCCCCGCTCAAGCTCACGCACTCTCTCTCTCTCTCTCTCTCTCTCAAAAATAAATAAATGTTAAACATTTTTAAATAAATTAAATCTTTAAAAACTAAAACTAAAAATAAAATCTTAAATCAGAAAGAATGCATAAAAGGAAGCTAGTTCACTGAAGCCTGAATGTATCTCTGACCATAGCAATGGCCGTATCAAAGGAAGGAAAACCGGCTGGAGGAAAAATTGGGTCGTATCAAAGGAAAAGGCCAAGTCAACGTGGCAATTTCTCTCTAAACAGAAACAGATCCTCTGGTCTAGCAAGCCCACCTGGAGGGGTGTATCATATAGGGGGTCTAGTATGGGTGAACATCAGGAAAGACACAAGGATGCTCACAGCCGCAAGAAAGCAAAACCCTGGAGATGAACAAATGCCCATCAGAGAGGAACCACCGTGCGACGGACCTACAACAATCAAAGAGTGAGGCTGACACACACACTGACCGGGGAAGACCCAAGTGATGAAGGGGGAGGGAAAAAAACCTACAGCAAAAGAGATGCAATTTATTATGCCGTACTTTGATCAAAATAGAATAATATATAATGGGGAAATAATACTGAGAAACAAATACACACACACACCAGACTGTTGACTCCGGCTCTCTTGGGAGAAGGGGGCAGTCACGGGTGGGGGCGTCTGTCGCCGTCCCTAGTTCTCCGACCCTGGAAGTCTTTCCCTGCCGGTGCCCTCCTGCTCAGGAGTGCGGGACACCTCTCGCAAAAGTGTGACTCATGCTGCATCCTGCCCCCACCATGAGTCAATCATTGTGGACTCAAGCCCAAGCCTGTCACCATGCATCCCAGGTCCTCGCTTATCAAGCCACTGACTACAGCCAGAGCAAGTGAGCTCAGGACTCTGCTGTACTCCTCTCCAACTTCTAACCCCTCTGCAAGACTCATTCACATCAGACGTCCTTGGGCAACCCGTTCTCCCCCTTCTACGTGTCCTTCAAAACCCAACTCCCCGCTCTTCACAGAGAGAAGAGAAAGCAGCTCTGTTCTCCCTTACGCTTCACCTGCCTGGAAAACTCAAACCTACAGACGCCCAGCGAGCAACATACAGTAATAAATGAAGAAAAATAAACACAGGGTCCAGTTGGACAGGGCACACTGCAGAGCCCAGAGGTGTGGGAAGGAGCGGCCATCCTACCTTGACCAAGATACACCCTCACACAAGCCTAACACGACAGACCGTAAGATCCTTCACGACAAAGACAAAAAGCACAGATTTTGAAGCCCAAACCCTCGGTTTTTAAATGTTGGTAACTGATGCAATGTTTAAATATTATGCAAAACTAAAACCACACAGAGGTATCAGTTTTTACTTAGCATGATAACCAAAATCAAAAAGCTTAATAACACCTGTGTTGGTCAGGATGCGCAAACGGACACTTCTACTGCTGGGGGGGGGGGGGGGTCCAAATCAGTAGAACCTTGAGGGAGGGTAACCTAGCAACAGCTCTCAAAATTACAAATTTACATCCTCTTTGATTCAGTGATTCCCCTTTGAGATATTCCAGACGTCCTACCATGGCCACAAAGCCTTATGTTCAACGCCATTCACCATGACGCTCTAGCAATAACAAACCATTAGAAATAACCTAGACGTCCATCAGTGATAGATTGGTTAAAAAAAAAAAAAAGTGTGGTAAGTCTGCTCAATGAAATCCTTTAGAGCCATTTCTTTAAAAAGGGAAGGAAAAAGCTTTTTATGCACCTGCTACGGAACAGGCCCAGTGTGTACTGTTAAGTAAAAGAAATACATCGTACTGTGCAACATATGTGAGCAGCTGCATAAAGAAGGTAAAACTCTGTGTGTGTGTGTAAATAGATAAATGTAAAACACATGGACCTTTTTTGGGGAAATGGTTAAAAATTCTCTAGAAGGACACAGAAGAAATTGGACAGTGGGTGCCTCAGGAGGGGTACAGGGTGGCTAAAGTGGCGGGGGGGAGGTGGAGGGAGACTGAGTCAGCAATGGACACACTTCTGTACCTTTTAAACGGTGAAGTTAATTTGCAAACAGTACAAAAAACCCCACCCTGCGGCCCACGCAGCACGCAGCTCTCCGTCTGCAGCTTCGGATCTGGGCCGCAGCCCGGGGGTCGGACACCAGAGCCCTGGTGACGGTGCTCCTCTCACACCCCAGACCTGGTACACAGAAGGCGCTCAGGGCCTCCGCGTGGACGCAGGGAGGGGTGGCCCCTGGGCCTCAGCACCCAGAGACCTTCCGTCTTAACTAACTCCTGCGTCTGCGCTCTGTCGGGCTATTTGCTCGCAGGTTCTAACACGGGGCTGGTGCCCCAGCACAGCCCGCAGTACCGGTCCCTCGAGCCTCGCCAGGGTGGCTCCGGGCGGGAGAGGAGGAAACGCAGCCCCGAGCCCTGCAGCCCATGAGGACAGGCCCAGCCGCCGGTGCAGCTGCCCTCCGAGCCAGCACTCTGGCCCCCGGCGTCCGGGGATCTCGCCCCACAGTAGGATCTGAGCGCCGCCTCTGAACGGGGAGTGGGGGGGGGGGCGGAGCGGGGACGACAGCGCCCTGGGGAGGAGCCCCGTGACGGGGACACAGCAGGAGCACGCATCGAGGGTCCCCACGCCCGGCCCGGCCGCCTGGCTCCTCCCTCCAAGCTCGCTCAGCCTCCGCCACTGCCCCGCCCCTCGTCCTTCCACCTGCCAGGCGCTGGGCAGGGGGGGGGGGGGGTCTCCACCTTCAGGACGCGGGCTCCCTCCCCGCCCCCCCTCAACCGCGCGGCCCTACCCACACGCTCGCTTTCGGGAGGGGAACTCACTTGCCCAAGGCCATGGGGCCAGGGAGGGAGCCCGAACCCGCACCGGGACAGCCCGGCTCGAATCCGCGCTCGCAACCCCTCAGGATGCCGCGCAACCAACCCGCGGGCCGCTGTCGCCTCGGCCGGGGCCCCTTTCCTTCCCGGACTCTGGTTCCCGGCCCCGCCCCGGCTCCCGTGGGGACGTGAGCAGCCACGGCACGGCCGCGCCTGGGGCGTGGCTCTGGCGCAGCCGCAGCCCCGGGAAGGCCAGGGGGAGGCCACCAGGGGCGCGGGCTCGCGAACCGCCGGAGCGCACCACTCCGGCCCCCTACCCGGAGGTCGCCTCTGGCCGCAGGTGGCGGAGCGGCGGAGGGTCGGGCACAGTGACGGCCCAGGTGGGGAAGGGCACTCGCCCGGTGGCGCGCGCGGCCACGCCTTTTCCTTTACTGCGGCAGGGGGATGCCAGCCCGGGCCCCCAGAGGCCTGTGCCGCACACCTCCGCTCTTTGCAGGGAAGCCAGACGTCCCTGCCCTTGGCCCCGGGGTCTCCGCACAGCTTCGCCCGGAGCCACTGTACGCACGGGAAGAGTTTCTCGTATTCAACAAATATGTGCCCGGTGCTCCCAAAGGTAGCAAACTGAGGCTTGGCGTGTAAGGAGCGTCTCAACCACTCAGGGGCTGCTTCTGCCCCCCCACCCGTCCCACACATCAAGAAACATAAATAGTAAATCTGTGGTTTCGTTTTTTCATTACTTTTTCAAGGTTTTTGACACTTTTTTTTTTTTTGGAAGAGTGTGCATGCACACACGAGTGAAGGAGGTGCAGAGAGAGGGACAGAGGAAGAATCCCATGCAGGCTTCACGCTGTCAGCACAGAGGGAAGTGGGGCCCAAACCCATGACCCGTGAGATCGTGACCTGAGCTGAAATCAAGAGCCAGACACTTAACCAACTGAGCAAGCCGCGAGCTCCTGTCTTTCTTTTTTTAAACCTTCCCAATCTCACTGGCACCCACTGGACAAAAGGCAAAATGAAAACGGTGGTGGGTGAAGAAGCCCATCACCCGTATCCCGACCCTGGAACACAGGGCAACTCTGACTCTCACAGGGCACAAAACACAAAATGGCAGAGCCCTTCCAGAAGACCCCTTAGTCAAACATAGTTACAGCCCCTGGACACGTGGTCATATGTTCCATTTAACCCAGTGACCTGGAGAGTCTAGCCTATTAAAATGTTCTGTTCTTTCTTTCTTTCTTTCTTTCTTTCTTTCTTTCAGTTGATTTATTTTAAGGGGCACCTGGGTGGCTTAGTTGTTAAGGGTCCAGCTCTTGATTTCAGCTCAGGTCATGATCTCTTGGTTCATGAGTTCGAGGCTTTGCACTGGGCTTTGCAGTGACAGAGTCCACTTGGGATTCTCTGTCTCCCTCTCTCTCTGCTTCTCTCTCTCTCAAATAAATAAATAAACATTAAAAGAACAACAACAACAGAAACTGTGCCTGGGCAGAGTAGCTGCTCGCAAATATGCGGTGAACAAATAGCAATCCTCTGAAATGTACAAAACTCACTGCTGAGTTTCCGGTTTTTCTCCCGGGCAGTAAGCACTGCTGTTTTGAGAGTCACCTTGCAGACTGAGCTCATCCCGACCCAGACAAGTCACTTCTCAAGCCCAGGGGTCTGTGCCTCCCTCAGCTTTCCCTTTATGTGTCTTTGGGGAGCCTCTGGTTCAAGGGCCAGCATTCAGAATGAAAACATTTAAAAAGTAACACCAGGGGAGCCTGGGTGGTTCAGTGGGTGGAGTGTCTGACTGTTGATTTCAGCTCAGGTCATGATCCCAGGGTCATGGGATCCAGCCCTGCCTCTGGCTCTGTGCTGAGTTTGGAGGCTGCTTAAGATTCTCTTTCTTCCCGCCCCACCCCCCCAAAAATTTTAAAAATGTATTTTAAAAAAGTCAAACTAAAATAAGAAACAACTTGTGAAAATAAAGGGCACTGGTTAAAGCAAATTAGCCACAGCTACTCAAAGAAATAGTATGTTGCCATTAAAAAGGTAACTTACAAAGTACCTCATGAGACAGAAAAAACAGTAGGAAGCAAAAACACGGGTTATAATTCGTAGAACATTGTACACACAGAAACAAGGCAGGGAGAAAACAGCACATCTTAGGTGTTGGTGTTATGGGCAGTTGTCTTTGAAGGGAAAGCCAACACCCGTGTTCTACTCCTCTCTGCTCTGTAATTGTTCTTTTTAAAATTTTTTTTTTTAACGTTTATTTTATTTTTGAGACAGAGAGAAACAGAGCATGAACGGGGGAGGGTCAGAGAGAGAGGGAGACACAGAATCGGAAGCAGGCTCCAGGCTCTGAGCCGTCAGCACAGAGCCCGACGCGGGGCTCGAACTCACGGACCGTGAGATCATGACCTGAGCCGAAGTCGGCCGCTCAACCGACTGAGCCACCCAGGCGTCCCTGTAATTGTTCTTAATACACATGCGCTCATTTTACAATTAAAAGAAAATAAATTTTATATATTTTTTACCCTTCTCTTGTAATGTAAAACTACTTAAGAAGGTGTTTGGTCAGAGAGGAAAGCCACCATGAGGGGACCATTTTGCCAAGTTTAGGCTCAGGGTTACCGTGGCTTGGCTAACCTCTAAGTTCACAGCTTACCCTCGGATCGAGAAAAGGCAGCCTGTCTCAGATGAACCATAGAAGACACACTTCTTGCGACAGCACTACCCTCACGAGGATGGCTGAAAGGAAGGAGACCGACAAGACCAGTGCCAGCGCCCAGAACTCTCCCGGCCGGAGAGGCCCAAATTAATACAAACACTTTGGAAAACTACACCCAAATATACCCTAGGGCCCAGCAAAGCCACATAATACATGTACCAACAGATATGTTTGAGCACTATTCCCGACAGGCAAAACTGGAAATGACCCAAACGTCATCAAGAGATGAAGCGGGTGCCGGGGTGGCTCAGTCTGTTGAGCCTCCCGACTTTGGCTCAGGTCATGATCTCGTGGTTCCAGGGCTCGAGCCCCACACTGGGCTCGCTGCTGTCAGCACGGAGCCCGCTTTGGATCCTCTGTCCCCTCTCTCTCTGCCCCCGCCCCACTTGCATTCCCTCTCCCTCTCAAAAAATAAATATAATTTTTTTTTTTTAAGAAGAGGTGGATAGAGAGATCATGATACAGTCACACAAATGACTACATACACAGCAACAGGGATGAACAAATTACAATACGCGTGCAACGTGGTTGAATGATGGAGCATGGGGCAGGAGAAACCAGGCACGAGGGGGCATGTGCCACATGACTGCATCTACAGAAAGTTCAAAGCCAGGGAAAACCCATCCCTACACGACAAAGTCAGGACACAGGGTAAGGTACGGGAGGCAGTATGAGAGGGCTCCCGTGGCAATAGCCTGTTCTCCGGCTGGCTACAGGAGGGTGTTCACTTTATGAAAATTCACAGAGCTGTGCATGATTTGCACACTTTTCTGTGTGTTAATGTGCATGTATGTATGCATATTTATGCATAATTTTTATGCATGTAGTATGCATAATCAGCTTATTTAGGGGGGAAAGAACCCTGCCAGGTAGTACGAGCCGTCTTACGTGTTTACTACCTGGTTGTGTGATTTATCAGGACACGAGGGTGTCATTCCTTGTATGAG
This sequence comes from Panthera uncia, assembly GCF_023721935.1. Lineage (NCBI taxonomy): Eukaryota > Metazoa > Chordata > Mammalia > Carnivora > Felidae > Panthera > Panthera uncia. Next base: position 10,082,065 of record NW_026057578.1, on the reverse strand, counting down.
AGCCCCCAGGTGCCTCTAGTTCGGGGAGAAGAACGAGAGGGAATATAGTGGCGGGGAGGAGGGAGTTCTCCCATTTTATAGTTGCACTTTTATGGGGACTGACTATATAAAAGCTTTAAAAAGCATTCAGAATCGGATTATTTCCTTTTGCGGGGTGAGTGTAGATATTTTAGAAATGGACATTCTGCACTCTCCCCCCCCATTAGCATGAACATGTCTCATACAGAGAGGGCAAGAAAGAAAATAAGAGGGGCACCTGGGGGGGCTCCATCGGTTGGGCGTCCGACTCTTGATTCCGGCTCAGGTCACGATCTCCCAGTTCATGGGATCGAGCCCCACGTCGGACTCTGCACTGACAATACCCAGGGCTACCAGCCTGCTTGGGATTCTCGATCTCCCTCTGCCCCTTCCCCCGCCCAAATAAATAAATAAACATAAAAAAGAAAAACAAAATAAGAATCAACATGTAACTCTGGAAACAGATGCTATGTTTCTCAAGAATTCATAGCTATTGGGGTAATTTGAAGTTTCTAGAATTTTCCTCTCTGTCACATCATTTCTGCAACCAGTCTTCACAAGTAACAGTGGAATTCACACACGCTCATCTCCAAATTACTGAAGTCTCACAAACCTTCAATCCTTTCCCCCTCAATGATAATCACCTGCTCTGAATAGGTATTACAGAAAAAGTCAAAGAGTAGAAGTCATCAAGACGGGTCACAAGCTGCAATTTGCTGCCTACGTTCAAATTAAAATGAGCCTTTTAAAAACACGGAAAGGAAGTCTTTGTCATTCTAAGCCGGTATCATTCTCAAAGGAAAAAAACCCCTCCGTTCCTCAGTCTCCCCATCTGTAAAGTAGGGTTGTCGGGAGAAAGAGGATGATCCACTCACAACTCTAGAACAGTGCCGGGCACCTGATAAGCACGGAGTAGTGGTGAGCAACTATTATAACTCTCATCAAATTAATCTCGCACAATCTATGCAACATGAGCTAACAACAAACCACGCAAAGCACAACATGGGTGTGTGACAGGCTCCTGGGAACTCTTTTAAGCAAAAGGAAGAGGCAGGGGGGCGGGGGGAGGTCAGCTCAGGTCCACATGACTTTGCAGTGTGCTTATACAGAGCTCTTGAGACCGGACTCTCTAAAGGAAATTCCTCACGAACTCATCATCAATTTAGAACGAAGGCTTATTACTAACAGCAAGAGACCCCACGCTTGCCAAAATGGCCATAAATGAGGTGCTTCCTGCATGAATTTGCTTGGGCGGCCATCACAAAATACCACAGGCCGGGTGGCTTAAACAGAAATTTATTTCCTCACGGTTCTGGAGGCTACAAGTCCAAGGTCAAGGTGTGGGCAGGTCTGGTTTCTTCTGGGGCCTCTCCCCGCGGCTTGATGACGGCCGCCCTGCTCCCGTGTCCTCGAGTGGTCTCTTCCTCTCACCCCCTGGCCTCTCTCTGTGCGTCCTGATCTCCGCTTCTCATAAGGACCCAGTCATACCGCAATAGGGCCCACCCTAAAGGCCTCTCGTTTTAACTTAATGATGTCTTTTTAAAGGCTCCATCTCCAAACAGAGGGGTCACGATCCGAGGTACTGGGGGTTAAGGGCTCAGCATAGGACTGTGTGAAGGGATGCACCGCAGCCCCTAACACTTCCCAAAAAGTGTCTTCCGACAGCTCAAGGCCTCATAGTCACTATCAGAAAGCTGAACTCCTAGTGGAGTAGGACAGTCCAAACATGAACTTCTTGCCTAACAGGTTTTTCTTGAGAGAGAGAGAGAGAGAGAGAAGGAGGAAGCCTTTGAAGGACAACAGGGACCTGGCCAGGCACAGGGAATATTCATGCCATTCGTCCAGTAGCTCCTAACAGGTGTGGTTCTGCCCACTCACGCCCCGCCCCCCGCAGCACACAGGGACACTTGGTAACGTCTGGAGACATCTCCAGTTGTCACAACCGGGTGGATGGTGCTGCGGGCATCCAGTGGGCGAGGCCAGGACTGCTGTCACACTCTTACGAGGAGCAGGACAGCCCCCACAGCAGAGAATTAGCCAACCCCAACCGTCAGTAGTGCTGAGCTGAGAACCCCTGAGGTCCAACCTGGCCAGGTCTGACTTCACCCTGTGTCACAGCAGATGGCCCGGCGGAGGGGGGCGGAGACCCTGCCGGGCCCTGTCGTATGGGGGACGGCGCGGTCCCCGTCCACACTGCTCCTTCCTCAGGGAGGCCAGCCAGCAGCCTCCCCCTCCTGGCTTTCAGCAAATGCCACAGAGATCTCGCTGTGGTGACAACAGCATCCGGCCACCCTTCCACTTCCCACAGGGAGCCTCTCCTTCCCCAGGACCCCTTCCAACTGCCTCTCCCATAATCCCCTCAAACTGTTTATACAATGAGAGAAGCAACAACGGGATCTCCAATCGAGGTGGTAAAGTAACCGCTGTTTAAAAATCACGTCTTTAAAGAAAGAAATCATGTTTTTCACAGGTAACATGGCAAAAACAAAAAAACAAAAAAACTCAATCTCTTAACAAAATCAGATTATCCCACCTCCTCCCCCTTACAGCGATATTATATTTTTAGACTAAAAGCAAGATTTTAGCACAGGCAGCCAATTCCTAAAGGTCAGACGTGGCTGGGAGGGGGGCGCATCTACAAACCTCATGAACTTTGAGTTCATACTTTTCTTAAAGCCAATTCTCTGCTTTTTTCTTGTAAACGTACTCCAAAAGGAAACTCCCTATCCCGACTGCAAAAACAAAGCAAGTATCACTTGGCCCAAAGAGAAAGAACCATGAAAATAATTGCTAGCCTTTCAGTCTCTGGCCACGAGCCACCCAAAGTGATCTTTGGCGACGTTTCTCCATCAATCTTTCCAAGTCACACAGATGAAAGGAAACAGACATTAGCGTTAAGAAATCAGCACTGTTCTAGTTCTGTAGGTGAGAGGCCTCGATAAGAACATGACCAATAGTCTTTTTCTTTGGAAGCTAAACCAAATTCCACTCGCTGTCATCAGTGAAGCTGGAGACAACACGCCATGTCCATTCCCAAAGGTGGCCCCAAAATACGGCCAGAGCGAATTCAGAACCTTCATCGTTTGCATCTGGGTAACGATCCTAAAAGAAAGTTCTATCCTGAGGAGTAACCACCCCAAGTCCAACGACAGATGGGTCGGTGCCTCACCTCCCCCTTCCGACTTGTTGCATGGGTGCCTTAGGTCAAGGTCAAACGGCCGTGCTCTTTCCTCGGGACTGGCATGCAGGGCCTCCAGTCGCTGGCCTGTCTCAGGAAAGCCCCCCCCACCCCACCCCAGCCCAAAGCATGGCTCCGGTATCCACCCGTACCCTCAGCATCCGTGCTGGGTGCGTGATTCCACATCCCCTGGTGTTACTGCCTGCGGTGGCACCTGACCTGGTCCCGGGCAGGGACTCCGTAACAGGAAGTGGATGGCACTAGGGCAGCTGGGCTGGCTGGCGGAGGACACGGAGGGCGCTTTCCAATGGGCCGCTGCCAAGGCTTGTTCCGACCTTCGCATCCAAGGGGGCCAAGGGCTGTTTACGCAACTCTCCACTCCGCCATGGAGAGGGGAGGGGCGGGGGTCTGCGATGTCACCGATCAGCACAGCCTCGTCCTCATCCTGCCCCCGACACACCCCCACACGCTGTGTACCTAACACCACCTCCACCGTGTCAGAAGGACCCTGAACACGTACACGCGCCTACGTACATTCGATCCTCGTTATGTGTGCTTTCTGTATTTGCAAATTCACCTACTGCCTGAAAGTTATAACCTCAAAGTCAATACTCCCAGCATCGCTGTGGTCACTCACGGACAGGTGCAGAGTGGTAGAAAACACCTGTATCGCCTCACGCGGCTTGCCCAGCTGAGGTCAAACAAGGCAACGCCGCTGCCTTCCTGTCTCAGCTCTCCTACTGTAAGCACGTGTCCTGTTCACGGTCTATTTAGTGCTTTCCTTTCTGTACTGGAGCCTTTTGTTCATGACATCACTACGGCCCCCAAGCATAAGGCTGGCCTGCTGTCCAGTCCCCTGATGACAGGAAGCTTGTGAGCTGCAGTGCTGTTGGTCAGGAGTTCAACGTTAATGAATCAACAATGCATGTTAAATAGTGGCTGGAAACCAAAATATCCCTTTACCACAAGGTAAACCGTGACCAGAGGCTTGCAGGAGACTGACCCTGTACCTCCCCTAGGAGCAATGATTTGGTACCCGCTAATTCGGGGTTGGCAGAAACCCTGAATGGCTTTCTGAAACACAATCACCGTGAATAACAAGAATCAACTAAGCTATAAACCTAATACCCCCTCCATTATGTCAAAAGAGAAAGGGCACTGGAACCCCGCAAATTAGAAGGGGCAGCTTCAGACCTTCCAGCTGAGTGAATGTATCTATAAGAAGACCTCCTGGGGCACCTGGATGGCTAAGGCGGCTAAGCATCCGACTTCGGCTCAGGTCATGATGTCGCATTTCATGGGTTCGAGCCCTGCGTCGGGCTCTGTGCTGACAGCTCGGAGCCTGGAGCCTGCTTCGGATTCCGTGTCTCCCTCCCTCTCTCTCTGCCCCTCCACCACTCACGCTCTGTCTCTGTCTCTCAAAAATGAATAAACGTTTAAAAAATTAAAAAAAAAAAAAAAAAAAAAAACAAGAACTCCCTACATTGGCATTGATTGTTTTCATTCACATAAACAGTGAAAAACCCACGTTACTGACGGATCTGGTCCTGGCACGATGCCGAGGACCGCTGCAAAGACGCACTCGGCCAGCCACAGCCCTGTCATTAGGCTAAGTAATGCGAGGTCTGAGATGGCTTCCAGTGACGGCCAGTCTCTGGCCTGCGGGCATTTTCCAGCTGGAGTTCTCACTCAAGAAGACCTTCTACCAAGACCCAGAAGGAAGAGGAGGTGATGTCAGCCAGTACAAGAGTCCCCATGAGGCTCTGGGAGAAGAACACTTTCTGACGCTCACCAGCTCTCATGACGCTACTCTGTGCGCACGATGCCTCATCATCCAGGCGCCCTTCCTGGGTCCCCAACTTACAAAACAGGAAGCTGAAGCACAGAGGGGAGAAGACAGTCGCCCGGAATAATACAAGCAATAAAATGGCAAAACTGGTCTGCGTGACCCTGGAATCCAAACTCTTAACTGCAAATCGACAAGGCCAGCAGCCTGTCCCGTCTACAGGGGTGCCTGACTGACGCTCAGTCAGTTGAGCGTCCAACTTCTGGCTCAGGTCATGATCTCACGGTTCGTGAGTTCAAGCCCCACATCGGGCTCTGTGCTGTCAGCTCCGATCATGCTTCAGACCCTCTGTCCCCCTCTCTCTGCCCCTCCCCCCACTCGCATTCTCTTTCTCAAAAACGAATAAACATTGAAAAGGTAAAAAATAAAAAAATATTTAAAGTACAGCCCACAATATTATCTTTATTCTTCTGGCAGTTTTCAAAATGTGATATACATTTCTCTCTAATTTCTCCCCAATTCTCAGCCAGTGGCAAAAAACAAAAAACAAAAACAAAAATCATTCAGTGTTACTAGAGGGAAAAATAACTGAGGAAAACCGCATCGAGGGGGCAGAGCTGACCCGACCAACACCTGCAGCCACCTGTCTCGCTGCTCTGGGAAACCCTCCCAAGTTCTCCTAGGCTGGCGGCAAGCCCACCCGACTTCTTGTTAGTTTCTGCCACTCGTTCTTGCCCTGGATTAATTGCTTCACTTTTCTGAGCCTCAGTTTCCGTATCAGAAAAACAAACAAAAAATACCAACATCAGGGGCACCTGGGTGGCTCAGTGGGTTGAGCATCCGACTTCAGATCAGGTCATGATCTTGCGGTTCGTGAGTTCAAGCCCCAAGTCGGGCTCTGTGCTGACAGCTCGGGGTCTGGAGCCTGCTCGGATTCCGTGTCTCCCTCTCTCTCTGCCCCTCCCCTGCTCATGCTCTGTCTCTGTCTCAAAAATAAATAAAACATTTAAAAAAAAATACCAACATCAAAGGGCCACCGTTCAGCAGGAGCAAGAAAACCTGAGTCCAGACCCAAGACACCGCAGACCCTAAGTCTGGGCTCCTCCTCAGTGGTCAGGGAATGGGCCGCACAACGTGTCCACTTACATCCTGCGTCCTCAAGCAAAACGTAAGCCTGAGCCCCCAAGATGCCTCCCCCACGCCCAGCAGGCAGGTGGCCCCTGTCCCCTCCCCGCCCCCCACAGCCTCCCTGGGACACGAAGCCAGGGCAGGCATGTGTCCCTCAGCCTTATGGGGTGCACCTGTCTGCACTGGTCACTGCTTGCTGCTGTAAGCGGTCACCACAAATTCATGATCGTGCACTTCAGGCGTCCATAGCAGGTCCCACGGGCCTCCAATCGAGACGTCGGCAGGGCCACGTTCCCCCTGGAGGCTGTTTCTCTGGATATTTTCGGTTTCTGGATGCCCCCTGCATGCCGCTTTCTCCCCCTCCAAGCCAGCAGTGGCGCCCCTTGCCATCTCTCAGATTCAGTCTCCTCTCTTTCAAGGACTCTTGTGATGATGACACCGGGGCCACCTGGCTAATCCAGGACAGTCTCCCCATCTCGAAATCATTAACTGAATCCCAATGGCAAAGCTCCTTTTGCCATGAAAGGTCACACACTCACAGGTCCCGGGGGGCCGCTATTCTGCCCACCACACCCTACATGCCATAACCTCTGAACAATCCAGATTTCTATGTTTTTATTCTTTTCCATTAAATGCTTGACTTCTTGCATTAATAGCATATCAGGGTTTTCCCATAAATCATCCACCAAAAAAACTCTTCACATGATCATGCGCCTTGTGTGTAAAGATGAGAACTACCTCGCCTCCCAAGCCCGAGCACCTCCTAAGCTGCCGCCCTTCAGTGGAGGGAACGACACCAAGTCAGAGGGGCCCCAGGAGGCCTTCTCTTTGCCTGCGGCTCCCTTCTGCTACTCACACCCCAAACTCCCCACCCTCGCGCTCAAATCACGTGCTGAAGACTTGGTGCCACCAAGTGAAGATCTCTGAGCCACGAAGATCAGAAGAATGAGTAGGCGGCCATCTGGGAATGTCCAATAGACCTCTCCCTGCCTGGACCTTCTAGAAAAGGCATCCTCTCCTCGCCCCCAGGACAGCATAAATTGGAGATCAGCTTCAGGCATTCCCTTCTCTCAGAAAGGATTCACTGGGCACCTACTCTGTGCCAGGCTCTGGGTGATGGTGATTAAGTTGTCCCCAACTGGGGCCCCGGGGGTTCCTAGCTGAATGATCACACGAGCACATGTCACGCGGCAACTGTGAGAGAAAGAAAAGGAGCCAGTGCTCAGAGACGCTCCAAGTGGGATCTGATCTCTAGTCAGGAACATCAGGGAAGGCTCCCCTGAGGACGTCCAGTAAGGCTTAATGGAAGACTGAGCTTTGACTAGATGAAGAGAGGAGGGGACATTCCAGGCAGAGAACAGGAGGTGCAAAGGTCCTATGTCAAGAGGGAGCCTAGGAGGAGATACTGAGCTCAACCCAATTTCTAAGGGCAAGGAGGTCCAAGACCAAATCTTGAGCAACTGCAACGTTTAATGGTCAAAGGCGGGCAGGAGAACTCGACTCTCACAGAGGATATAGGAAACACCGACAACCTGTGTCTCTAAAACTCAGGGTACCATAGCCAAACTACGGAGAAGGGCCAACTGTCCACCAACTGATGAATGGATAAAGAAGATGTGGTGTATATATATCCATATATACAATGGAATATCAGCCACCAAAAAGAATGAAATCTTGCCATTTGCAATGACATGGATGGAGCTAGAGTGTATTATGCTAAGCAAATTAAGTCAGTCGGGTAAAGACAAATACCATATGATTTCACTCCTGTGGAATTTAAGAAACAAAACAGATGAGCACACGGGAAGGAAAAAAAAGAGAGGGAAACAAAGCATAAGAGACTCTTCTTTTTTAAGTAGGCCCCATCCCTAGCACAGAGCCCAACATGGGGCTTGAACTCATGACCCTGAGATCAAGACCTGAGCTGAGGGTCAGATGCTTAACTGACTGAGCCACCCAAGAGACTCTCGAAGACAGAGAACAAACCGAGGTTGGTGGAGGGAGGTGGGTGGGGATAGGCCAGATGGGTGATGGGTCTTAAGGAGGGCACTTGTGATGAGCACTCGGTATTGTACGTAAGTGATCACTGAATTCTACTCTACTCCTGAAAGCAATATTGCACTGTATGCTAACTAGAATTTAAATAAAAAATTTGAAAAGAAAAAAAAAAAAACTATACCAAATTCTAAAACAGAATTGCTTTGGGAAAAAGTTGGCAGTTTTTGAATACAGTTTTAAAATACAGTTTTAAAAATACAAGTAAGTAAATAAGTAGGGGTGCCTGGGTAGCTCAGTCGGTTAAGCGTCTGACTCTTGATTTTAGCCCAGGTCATGATCTCACAGTTCATGGCATCGATCCCCACGTAAGGCTAACAGTTTGGAGCCTGCTTGGGATTCATTCATATTCTCTCTCTCTCTCTCTCTCTCTCTCCCACCCCCCCCCCCACTCTCTATCTCTCTCACTCTCTCAAATAAATAAACTTAAAAAACAAGAATCAATCAACCAATCAATCTCAGGATAGACCGGGGGAATGAAAGCATAGGTCCACACAGACACGTTTATATTCACCGCAGTATTGTTTATAATATGCAAAAACTGGAAATAACTCAAATGTCCATCTCGGTAAATAAACAAAAAGTGGCCTATCCAGACAAACGAATTTGACTAAGCAATAAAAAAGGAACTTCAAAACTGTTGTGCTGAAAGAAACCAATCACAAAGACAACATACTGCATGATTCCATTTATATGAAATTTCCAAAAAATGCAAGCCTACGGAAACAGAAAGATCAGTGGGACTAAGTGTAAATGGGCATGAGGGACTTTGGGGTGATGGAAATGTTTGAAAACTGGACTGTGGTGATGGCTGCACAAACCCTGCAACTTTAAGAAAAAAATCGATGAACCGTACATTTCCTATATAAATATTTTATGCTATGTAAACTATGCCTCAAAGTTGTTTTTAAAAAAAAAGTGGTAGAATATGAACCCAGTCAGCTCTTTCCAAACCCAGTTCACATCTAAAACTTCCTAGTCCAAACACATCAAAAATCAAAGCATTCTCCTCCAGTCTGGTCACAAAACCTGAAGGCAAAGTCTTAGTTTAGCCACAGCACCTGCTCCCTGCCCTACATAGCACAACAGAGCCTTTACATACCTGGATGGACGTTTATGCAGAATCATTTCCCCAGATTTGATCAGAACAGAGCCATGAAATCCGTAATATTTGTTAAAAGTTTAATGTTTATTTATATTTGAGAGAGACAGAGAGACAGAGCATGAGTGGGGGAGGGGCAGAGAAAAGGGAGACACAGAATCCGAAGCGGGCTCCGGGCTCTGAGCTGTCAGCACAGAGCCCGACGTGGGCCTTGAACTCACAGACTGCAAGATCATGACCTGAGCCGAAGTCGGATGCTCAACCAACTGAGCCACTCAGGTGCCCTCAGTATTTTTAAATGTCCCCCCATCAAAGGAGCATTCTCAAGAGCCCCCGGTAGCAAACCTCCTACAAAGACCTGTTTATCACCATCAGCCCCAGCAAATACTAGGGTGTACTAAGTGCTTACTGTTCTAAACTTTACACGGATTAAATCTCTAAAACAACCCTCTGAGGTCTCCATAATTCTTGTCACTCCCACTTTACAGATGAAACCACTGAGACCCAGAGAGGTAAGATAATTTTCCCAAAGTTGAACGTGAGTTGTGATGTTGCCAGAGCTTGAACCAAGCTCTTCCCCTCTGGGACCCATGCTCCTACCAACCAACCTCTGGTGTTTCACCAAGAAGGGAACGTTCAGCTGGCAGCAAAGTGCGTGAAGTCAGACTATGGCTTCCAGCAATGTGCCGCACAGGCCGCGTTTCCTAACCACGGCAAGGGTTTTCTCAGCATCGGGATGCGGTAACTTTCTTGAGAGAAAACAGCACTGGGGCCACAAGATTCCCTCAGCAAATAAAGTGCATGTCTTGGAAACATACCGAGTAACCCCAGCATTAATTAAACTGTCTCCTGGGGCTCATGGCATCTATGTTTTGGGGTTTTGTTATCTTTTTTAAGTTTTTTTTTGGGGGGGTGGAGGGTAGAGAAAAGGAGAGACAGAATCCCAAGCAGGCTCCTTGCCATCCACACAGAGCCTGGTGCAGGGCTTGAACTCCTGAATCCTGAGATGTTGACCTGAGCAGAAATCAAGAGTCTGACACTCAGCTGACTGTGCCCCTTGGTGCCCGTTTTGGGGTTTAACCATAAAATCACCAACCATTTGGGGCGCCCGGCTGGCTCAGTCGGTTGAGCGTCCGACTTCGGCTCAGGTCATGCTTTCATGGTTCGTGGGTTCAAGGCCTGCATCGGGCTCTGTGCTGACAGCTCAGAGCCTGGAGCCTGCTTCACATTCTGTGTCTCCCTCTCTCTGCCCCTCCCCCACTCACACACTCGCACTATCAATAAATAGAATTTAAAAAAAAATTTTTAACTTTTTTTTTTTTTAACGTTTATTTATTTTTGAGACAGAGACAGAGCATGAACGGGGGAGGGGCAGAGAGAGAGGGAGACACAGAATGTGAAGCAGGCTCCAGGCTCTGAGCCATCAGCCCAGAGCCCGACGCGGGGCTCGAACTCACAGACCGCAAGATCGTGACCTGAGCTGAAGTCGGACGCTTAACCGACTGAGCCACCCAGGCGCTCCTAAAAAAATTTTTTTAATAAATAGGGGCACCTGGGTGGCTCAGTCGGCTGAGCGATGGACTCTTAATTTCGGCTGGGGTCGCAATCTCACAGTTCGTGAGTTTGAGCCCCGCATGGGACCCTGCTTGGAATTCTCTCATTCTCTCTCTCTCTCTCTCTCTCTCTCTCTCTCTCTCTCTCTCTCTGCCCCTCCCCTGCTTGCTCTCCCTTTCTCTGTCTCTCAAAATAAACATTAAAAAAAAAAAAGTTAAAAAAAATAAAACAGGACTATTTATGTCAAGTACCCAAGCAGAGAGCCTGACCGTTCACATACAATTCCTGACTTCTGATGTTCCACTTCAGATTTTTCACTGTTACAATGGTACAAAATCAATATGCATTTGATATGAACTGTAGTTTGAATTGTGATCTCTTCCGGGAGGTGCAATCCTCTGCTGTGATGCTGGCCAGCAACGAGCCCCAGCCAGCCAGGAAATCAGGAGGGTAAATACTGATACACTGACAACCATCCCACACCCATACAGCCACTCCGTCTTTCACTTTCAGTCCAGTAGTCAGTACATTACATAAGATAATCAACACTTTATTATCAAATAGGCTATTTATGCTACATGATTTTGCCCAACTGTAGGCTAATGTAAATGTTCTGGGTATGTTTAAGGCAGGCTAAGCGATACTACGATGTTGAGTAGGTTAGGTGTAGTAAATGCATTTTCACCTTACAATAGGTTTATCGGGATGTAATCCCTTGGAAAGTAAAGAAACATCTATATTAGTTTCTTCTTTCTGTAACTCCTCGCCCTCATTATATTTCGGGGAGACTCTCCATCACTTTGTTTCCAAAAGTGTTTCCAAAACCCCAGCTTCCCACCTTGAGTAGCTACTCCTAAAACTGCAAATTAGGGGCGCCTGGGTGGTGCAGTCGGTTAAGCGTCCGACTTCAGCCAGGTCACGATCTCGCAGTCCGTGAGTTCGAGCCCCGCGTCAGGCTCTGGGCTGATGGCTCGGAGCCTGGAGCCTGTTTCTGATTCTGTGTCTCCCTCTCTCTCTGCCCCTCCCCCGTTCATGCTCTGTCTCGTTCTGTCCCAAAAATAAATAAAAAACGTTGAAAAAAAAAATTAAAAAAAAAATAAAACTGCAAATTAAACACAGGAACATATATATACACAATTGCCTGGCTCTCCTGATACATGCTTTGAATATGAATCTGTGTCACTGTTTAGGAAATAAATTAGTTCCAAAGTGGCAAATTCTAAAAGGGGGTGTGATCTTCCATTCAAATACCAAACAGAAAAATTTTTAACTGTCTGCACCGCTCCCTGTCAGCCCCCACGTTAACAGCGCATATTTCTATCATGGTTAATTATCACTTTTAAAGAATTTTACATTTTCCTCTCATGCACTGCATCAGGAGTTCTCAACTATGACAGCATGTTAAAATCATCTGGGAGCTTAAAAAAAAAAAAAATAGAATAGATACCCCGGCCCCACTCCAGATTATTTCAAAGGTCGAAAACAGGGCAGGGGCAGTGGTTTGCTAAGCTCCCTGAGCGACTGCACACAGC
>NW_026057578.1:10060777-10069312 GCF_023721935.1 Panthera uncia | reverse complement strand
CCAGCAGCCAGCCGCGCCTCACCCGCAAACGCGCACCCCCGGCCGCGCTCCCCCCACCCCACCGCAGGCGCTTCCTCGCGTGCTCACGCCGGCACTGGCGTGCACTTGCACACACGAGCCCCGCACACACACGCTCACTCTCACCCGCTCGCTCCCCGGCAACATCCCCATTCCCAACCGCGCGAATGCACACCCCCCGCGTCACTGCCTGACATTCACCATCACACGGGCACGCCTTGCACACACACCCTGCCACCTCGCTCCCCAACATCTGACATTCGCAATCGCACACCTGCACACCCTACCACACTCAACGCCCGTTAGTCCCCCTGGTCGGCCAACCCTGAATCTTAGGCCTCACACGTTTGTGCCCCAGAGTCACAATTGCATAGGGACATACACCCCCACCTCACTCCACTTCCAGACTCCCTCACCCACCATCCCTTACCACCACCCACCCTCACCCGCCCCCCTGGATCCCTGGGATTCACAATCACACACACGTGAACACACTCATCCTCACATTCCCTCAGCTACCTCTGGGGCTTACACTTGCCCTCAGTCGCTCCAACACATTCAAGCGTGCTGAGAATCACACACACACACACACACACACACACACGAATCCTCCCACCCAGACCTACAGCCACACTTACTTGCTTATACCCTCTCCCACAGTGTCCAGGATCCATTAACTTTCAAGGACCTGTTAAATTTGGGGAACAGAAAGAAAAAGAGTAGCGGTGATGGGAGGAAGGACAGGAGGGAAGGCTGGGGTAAGTTAAGAATCTGTAGGTAATGCGGCGTCTGGGTGGCTCTGTCGGTTAAGCGTCCGACTTCGGCTCAGGTCATGATCTCACAGTTCCTGAGTTCGAGCCCCACGTCGGGCTCTGGGCTGACCGCTCGGAGCCTGGAGCCTGCTTCGGATTCTGTGTCTCCCTCTCTCTCTCTGCCCCTCCCCTGCTCGCATTCTTGTCTCCCTCTCTCTCTCAAAAATACATGAACAAAAGTTTTTTTAATCCGTATGTGATTGAAGAGCCTCAAAACGTAAAACCCTATAAACTAACCTGCTGCAGCCAAAGCAAAGTTTAGTGACACCTAATCTATTTCATGCAGAGTACGGGTGCCTTTTCATATGTCTGCTGTAAATATGTGTTTCTGGGACCCTGGATGAGGAAGGGCGGATCCCCAACTAAGAAGTGTGACTTACCTCAGGCCACATGAAGCTCCTCATGAAAAGAAACATGCCTTTAGAATTGCCGCATCGCACCTTTCTCGGGGAAAATAGCACAGTTTGGCAAACAGACCTGGTCTGCCTTGCTTCCTGCTTTCTCCTGCATCCACAACAGTGCTGGGCACGTGACACAGAGCACGATCAACAGTCAGCAAATGCTTGGGGTTTTTTGGGTTTTTGAGCTTATTTGTTTATTTTGAGAGACAGAGACAGAGACAGAGACAGAGACAGGGCACGCACACACAAATGTGCAAGTGTGGGAGGAGCAGAGAGAGAGGGAAAGAATCGCAAACGTGCCCTGTGCTGTCCCAACTTGGGGTTCCATCTCAGGAACAGCGAGATCACGACCTGAGCCGAAATCAAGCCAGGTGCTTCACCAAGCCACCCAGGCGCCCCATCAACGAATGCTTGTTGATGGAAGAACCAGTTGTCCCGATCATGGCATCAAAGTAGGCCCCACCCTCTCCTGCTTGCTCCCGGGGAAGGGAAGTCTGCCTCAAACCCCACCCAGTTCACACCCAGACCCTCTTCTCCACTCCACTACCACACAGACTAAGAGAAAAGGCCAGGGATTGTGACCACCTGTAGTCCGGTGTCCCCCCCACACACAGCTGGGGGTCAGTACACGTGAGCTTTGGTTTTTATCCTGTGCCTAAAACATGCATGGAGTTTCATATTTAATCCTCCCACGGTTCTGCCAGCTAGGCCTGAATCAAACCCATTTTGCAGGTGAGGAAACTGAAGCTCAGAGTGGCCCGCACAGAGCAACACGGTTAGGGAAGGAACGAGGCTGGGTTCCAGGGCCTTGCTTTTTCATGCTCTGGCAGGCCGGACAAAGGGCCTCCTGTGATCAGCTGAATCACAGTTATGACCCTTCCAGTTAGTAGGTATTTACCCCGATTCCGAACATTCTCCAAGCTTCCTCTGGTTCTTGTGGGTCCTGTGCGTGGCCGCCATCACCGGACCGTGCCCTCATTTTCTAAAATCTCGAGTAACATACAAGTGACTGTGTCGTCAGAGATCCTGTATAACTTTCACCACCTCCCCACTGCAGAGGCTGAGGCAACTTACAAACTGCCAGACCTCAGTTTCCTCCTGCAAAACGGGGATAGTACCAGCCTCATAGGATTGTTGGAAGGATTAAATGAGTTCGTTGTGAATACAAGACAGTTGGAAGAGTGGCTACCCAGAGGAAGCGCTCTGTAAGGCTTGTTGCAGAGTTGGAAAAGCTCAGTGCGTCACGGGAGCATAAAGCACAGAGCACAATGCGTGCACGTGGTTAACACTCCTAGAAGGTCAGCCATTCCAATCCTTCCACCCCCCTACTGCTAGGGATATTTTTATTTTCCCCTAATTAAAGAGTGAGCAAAATGGGATCATCCAGTGGTTGTCTCTGGACAAAAAAGATCCTAGGTAGATATTTAAAATATAGTGTAGGGGCGCCTGTGTGGCTCAGTCGGTTAAACCTCCAGCTCTTGATTTTGGCTCAGGCCATGATCTCGTGGTTCGTGAGTTCGAGCCCCTGCATTGGGCTCTGCACTGACACTGTGGCACCTGCCACGACTTCTCCGTCTCCCTCTCTCTTTCTTTTCCTCCCCGGCTTGTGCTTTCTCCTTCTCTCCAAAAAAAAAAAAAATAATAATAATCTTTAAAAAATAAAATATTGGAAACCAATTTGACAATAAATTTCATATATTGAAAAAAATAAAAAAATAAAACAAAAAAATTTAAAAAATAAAATAAAATATAAAATATAACTTAATTTATACACTATGTATTTAGTAGTTTGAGATTTACAGAAAATTGGAGCAGATAGCAGAAAGAGCTTCATATACCCATCCCATATCCACCCCTCCCAACCCCAAACTCAGCAGTTTCCACATTATTAACATCTTGCATTAGTGGGGTACATCCAGGCGAATCTTATTAACTTTTGTTTATCCTTTCTATTTTCTTTAGCGAATATGTATCACTTTTATAATGCTTTAAATAAATAATTTTTTTAAAAGACCACAGAGCCTCCTCTGAGTCTCCAGAGGTGGTAACATTTTCATATGAAAAGAGAGGGGTGTGGGAATCAGCTGGTGTAGCCACTCTGGAAAACAGATGGAGGTTCCTCAAAAAATCAAAAATAGAACCACCCCATGACCCAGCAATTGCACTCCTAGGCATTTATCCACGGGTGTGCTGTTTCGAAGGGGCACATGCACCCCATGTTTATAGCAGCGTGATCAACAGTAGCCAAAGTATGGAAAGAGCCCAAATGTCCATCGATGGATGAATGGATAAAGAAGATGTGGTCTATATATCCAATGGAGTATTACTCGGCAATCAAAAAGAATGAAATCTTGCCATTTGCAACTACGTGGATGGAACTGGAGGGTATTATGCTAAGCGAAATTAGTCAGTTGGAGAAAAGCAAATATCATATGACTTCACTCATATGTGGAATTTAAGATACAAAATAGATGAATACAGGGGAAAGGAAGCAAAAATAGTATAAAAACGGGAAGGGGACAAAACATAAGAGACTCAAATATACAGAGCAAACTGATGGCTGCTGGAGGGGAGGTGGGGGGGGATGGGCTAAATGGGGGATGGGCATTAAGGAGGGTGCTTGTTGGGATGAGCACTGAGTTTTATAAGTAGGGGATGAACCACTGGGTTCTACTCCCGAAATCATTATCACACTATACGTTAACTAAGTTGGATGCAAATTTAAAAAAATACATTAATTTTAAAAAAGAGGCGGGAGGTGACCGTTAGTGTATTTTCCAAAATTTTTTTCCAGGGCACTTTCATAACCATTGGAGAAGGCACTTTTTAAGACCCTTCCAGAAAAGCAATTCCACAGGAAGAGAAGCACTTAAAAGCTTTCATCTCATCTTGAGAGAGATCTAGATGCTTGCAGGAGGTAGGAGAGAGGCCCCTGGAGCCTCTGAGAGCAGTGCGAGGGGCCAGGAGAGAGGCAGGGCTGGGGCAGGACAGTAATTGGAGGGGCAAGTAACTGGGGTCCCATTTGGCGGGACACGGCTTCCCTCTTCCTGGCCCGGCCCTGCCTTCTCCTCATGGTCCTAGGAATGGTCACCTCAGGGTTCTGCTTTCAGAGGAACAGCCCCTTTCAGGGACCCTTGAGAGCCCTCTCTAACCAGTAGGCCCTGAGCACAGGAAGCTTCTGGTACTGATACCTGGAACAGAAAGGTCTTTGACAGATAAGCCAACCTAGTC
The DNA here is from genome assembly GCF_023721935.1 of Panthera uncia. Lineage (NCBI taxonomy): Eukaryota > Metazoa > Chordata > Mammalia > Carnivora > Felidae > Panthera > Panthera uncia. The sequence continues at coordinate 10,064,850 of NW_026057578.1, read as the reverse complement.
CAGCCTCTGCTTTCCAGAAAGCAGAGAAACTGAGGTGCAAGATGCCACCCAACCTCACCAACAGATGGTAGGCGGAGGCCATAATCTATGTGGAGTCTCTCAGTACAGGCCTTGTTTTCACAGGCCTCCAGACGGGCTCCTCCTGCTTACGGTGTATTGGCAGTAAGTAGACAAGGAGTCAAGGGCATGAGAAGGGCTGACATGGAGGCAGGGAATATGGGAACCCAGAATTAATAAAAATGTTTCGGGTAAACTTCAGCTGAGGGGAGAAGCAATGAATTTCCTTGGGTGCCTGGAATCTTCTCTCTGAATGGTTTTCGGTGAACGTACTAGGTCCCTAGATCCGTTTCTCAGCCGGGGCACGGGGTACTACTGACATTTGGGCTGAACATTCCTTTACTGTGGGGGCTTTCTCGTGCATCGTAGGATGCTTAGCAGTAACCCGGGTTTCTCTACACTACATGCCGACGGCAGCTCCCCACCCCACCCCCAAACCACCACAGATGCCTTCAGATATTGTGAAATGTCCTGGAGGGCATAATTGTCCCTGGTTGAGACCCAGCAGGCTAGAAGGGGAGGTTAGATAATTTTTAAACCTCTAGGAAGGCTGTGTCTCCAACACTAATCTCATCCTCCCCATTCTATCCCCCCACCCCATTTTTTTGACAAAAAATAAGAACTGCTTAAGAGCTTTTCACAAACAACAATATCTCCCTACGATTTAATAATACTATTTGGTCTGTGTGGTACTGCTTTTTGCCTCCAAAAAGGCACTAGGGAGTTTAGGCAAAATTCTACAGAACAGTCATTCATTCACGTAATCTTCACTGGGGACCTAGGTAACAGACAGACACAGTCCCTGGTTTCTAGAAGTTATAGAAGACTCTGAGATGAGTAACAAAGGTAGACCGGCCGGCATTCTCCTCCAGATTACCAATGCCTTTCGATGTCTTTGAGCTATTTCACAACTCTGTTGTGAAACAACAGTAATACACCATGGAAATGCAAATGGTGGTATCCAGAGGAATGCAATTGATTATCGCCCTGTAGATACTGACTATGTTTTCCATCTATTTGTAAATTTACTTTGACATTCCTCATTGCCTGGGTTTGAGAGGTCTTTGTTTCTCCTTTGAATCCGTTGGACATCTGTTAGAGTAAAATCTTTGTCGTTTTACATTTGCGGGAGCCACGACTTTCCTTTGTGTTAAATATTATGAGTAGACACCAAATCGACAAGTAAACATTCTTAAGGGTACAAAATGCGATATGGTTGGGGACGACATGTTTGTTGAGTTGTTGTTAATCATCTTTACTTGATAAAGACAAAACCTGGCCACCTACACAGTCTCCTCCTCTTTCCCCCTTATTTCACTGGCCTGTGCAATCCCAGAGAGCAGCAAACTGAAATTCCGGCACCGCCTCCTTTTCTCCCTTTTCTGGGGTCTTCGCCAAGTGAGAAAATGAACATGAAGACAGAATTGGCCTCTGACATGTCAAGTAACTCAAGGACTGTTAGAGAATTCAGTGAAAGTAATTTTTCCCATCAGGATGGCCCCAAAGCCATCAGAGTAACAGCAAACGTTAAAAACCAAAAACAAGGGGGGGCCTGGGTGGCTCAGTTGGTTGACCGTTCCACCTCGGCTGAGGTCATGATCTCCTAGTTCGCGGGTTCAAGCCCCGCGTCGGACTCTGTGCTGACAGCTCAGAGCCTGGAGCCTGCTTTGGGTTCTGTGTCTCCCTCTCTCTCTGCCCCTCCCCCCCCGACTCATGCTCTCTCAAAAATGAACAAACGTTACAAAAAATTTAAAAAGGGGCACCTGAGAGGCTCAGTCGGTTGAGCGTCTGACTTTGGCTCAGGTCATGATCTCGCATTCTGTGAGTTCGAGCCCCGCGTAGGGCTCCATGCTGACAGCTCAGAGCCTAGAACCTGCTTTGGATTCTGTGTCTCCCTCTCTGTCTGCCCCTCCCCCACTCACGCTCTGTCTCTCTCTCAAAAATAAATACACATTAAAAAAAAAACAAAAAAACTGATTTATGGGAAGTAAACAGAAGGGGCAAAGCATCTTCAACACTGGGCATGATTGCAGCACGGGCCAGCGGGCACAAACGTCATTGGTCTCCAGCTTTTAAGGACCCATAACAATCCACTCAGGATAAAACTGACTTCGTCCTTGTTCCGTGGCTCAGTTAGGACACTCCTTTTCCTTCCAACTCGCTCTTTGCTTAAAACATTCAGTTGTTTACAAAAGGTTGGAGGGTAGAAATAATAGGGGAGGGGACAAAGGGGTGGTTCTGCAGGCCATGTGGGATGTTTCTTCTCCCACAAGGGTCACTTTCAAATATACTTCAGACTTTAAATCAGAGCTTGATGCTTCTTTCGAACACATTTGCAAGGTCTTAACTATGAAAATTGTGAAGTCCACTTTTGAAGGGTAAATTTACTTCCTTATCTTGATTTTGGCCTAGTTTAACTAATGCTCCAGTTTTCTTTTGATATGAAGAAATAGATGGCGTCTGGGTGGCTCAGTCCGTTAAGCATCCAACTTCGCCTTGAGTCATGATCTCACGGTTCATGGATCTGAGCCCCGCGTTGGTCTCTGTGCTGATAGCTCAGAGCCTGGAGCCTGGAGATGTGTCTCTCTCTGACCCTCCCCTGCTCAGTGTCTCTCTCAAAAATAAACATACATTTCGGGGCGCCTGGGTGGCTCAGTGAGTTACACCTCCGACTTTGGCTCAGGTCACGATCTCACGGTCCGTGAGTTCGAGCCCCGCGTCGGGCTCTGTGCTGACAGCTCAGAGCCTGGAGCCTGTTTCAGATTCTGTGTCTCCCTCTCTCTCTGCCCCTCCCCTGTTCATGCTCTGTCTCTCTCGGTCTCAAAAATAAATAAACGTTAAAAAAAATTTAAAAAAAAAAACTTAAAAAAAAAATTATCCCTATTGTGCAAATGAGGTACTTGGGGTTCTACAGATTATCTTGCCGTAGGGCACCCAGCTTATATGTTGGCCTGAGACTTCCCTTCCAAATGACCAGTTACCTCGTGAACCCATCCTTTCCCCAGACTTGAAATGTACCCGGATCATCAAACCCCTTACTGATTTTGTTTCTGGGTGTTCTACGCATGCCAGCGTGCATGAACTTTCCTGTTTGGGCTCAAGCTATCTACTGCATTGTAAACAGGTCATATTGCTGCGAGAGTTACCTTTGAAACCGAAGAACTTCTGGCATGACACGTTCCTTGATGTAGTTTAGCTCGAGTGACACCTGGCTCAACCTGGCCCTGCCCCACAGAACGGGACAAGCCACCTCGCACACACTGCCTCCCCCTTCTGAGCAGCTCTTAGGCAAGTTCTGCCAAATAAAGTATAAACTTCACCTGGAGGGAGGCGTCTGCCCCAACCACCCCAAGACCCTCTCTCTACAAACACAGCTACCCCATACAAAGCAACAATTCCTTCCCCCGGAACACCTGTCTTTAAACTGAGGGCAGAGCATCAGGGGGAAATACGGAAGTTTATTCTCCCCCTCCCCCCAATCTCACTGATTGCCAGTTTATTCTTAAAGTCAAGATGTTGCATCCTTAAATCCTCCTTAAATCCTCCATCCAGTATGAAAAACGAGCTTTAGGGGCACCTGAGTGGCTCACTTGCTTAAGCATCCGACTCTGGCTCTGGTCATGATCTCACAGTTCACAGGTTCAAGCCCTGTGTTGGGCTCTGTGCTGCCAGCCCCGAGCCTGGAGACTGCTTCAGATTCTGTGTCTCCCTCTCTCTCTCTGCACCTCCCCGCGTTCACACACACTTTCTCTCAAAAAGAAGCAAACATTAAGAAAATTTTTTCAGGGGCGCCTGGGTGGCGCAGTCGGTTAAGCGTCCGACTTCAGCCAGGTCACGATCTCGCGGTCCGTGAGTTCGAGCCCCGCGTCAGGCTCTGGGCTGATGGCTCGGAGCCTGGAGCCTGTTTCCGATTCTGTGTCTCCCTCTCTCTCTGCCCCTCCCCCGTTCATGCTCTGTCTCTCTCTGTCTCAAAAATAAATAAAAAACGTTGAAAAAAAAATTTAAAAAAAAAAAAA
>NW_026057578.1:10011376-10060677 GCF_023721935.1 Panthera uncia | reverse complement strand
CAAAAATAAATAAAAAACGTTGAAAAAAAAAATTTAAAAAAGAAAAAAAAAAAAAAAATTTTTTTCAGGGGCGCCTGGGTGGCTCAGTCGGTTGGGTGTCCGACTTCGGTTCAGGTCACGATCTCATGGTTCGTGAGTTCGAGCCCCGCGTCGGGCTCTGTGCTGACAGCTCAGAGCCTGGAGCCTGTTTCGGATTCTGTGTCTCCCTCTCTCTGCCCCTCCCCCACTCGTGCTGTCCCCCTCTGTCTCAAAAATAAACATCAAAAAAAATTTTTTTAATTAAAAAAAAAAAAAAGCTTTGAATGCACAGAACCCATAAAGGAACATGCAATCCCTCAAGGAAGAATTTACCCTGCAGTTAACTGGGTGGAAGGAAAACTATGCCACAATGATGACCAAAGCTTTTTAATAGTTTGGAGGAAAACAAGAGTTTGTCCAGCCAATAGCTGATTGAACAATTTGGTATTACCGCGGGTATTTAACAAGGATTAGCCAGAAACGGCTGTTCCCTTGAAATAACGTCTGAAACATGTTGGGAGAAGAGGAAACGACTTTCACGCAAGTAAAAATAATCCTCAAACATTTCAATCTAGACCTAAAACTTCACTGTGGGTTAGTTATCAAGTGAGAGAAGGGGTCAGCATAGACACTTGGGACCAGCGCATATTGGCTTAGATAATTCCACTTCAGTTATCTGAAGGACCTCGTTAATCTTGCTTTCGGAGTCAAGAGTGACCATCCCACCCCAAATCTAGAGGAGTTGAGGCCAAAGGACAAACAAACCTTGGAGAGGGCATCCACCTGCAAAGGAAGTTGCCATGCAGGGCTCCTATCAGGTTAAAGGCTGTGAGAACATAATCCCCCAGCCTTCTCTGATGTCAGGAAGATCCATCACAGATGTAGTCCTATCTTCACCCAGGAAGATTCTCCTAGAATCTGATGCTGGTTCTTGCCACTGGGTTTGCAAAGAGAAACACAACAAAAGGGAGGTAACAGGGTACTTTGCCAGTTGGACACTAACCTGGTCTTGCCTTTGTGTCTCTCCCCAGGGGGTACTTTTCCACCACCCAAACAATCTTCTCTCGGAATTAAGTGCAACCTCCTACGTGGTTCTCTGCCCCATGACTTGTACCAGGTTGGGATTGAAATATGGGGTAATCTACAGCACGATAAGCCGTATGTGGTCACAAGGGAACACAAGCAAAAGTTCTCTAGACTCAGTTTACTCTAACACAACTTGTATGCCTGAAGAAAGCAAGAGAACAACCAGCAAGTCGTTCTTTGTGTGTGCTTGAGAAATGGGTCCAGTATGGACATAAGCGCATGTATTTCGATTCTAAGACCTGGGGGGGGCGGCGGGGGGCACGAGGGCAAGCGATTGTTCAAATGAGAACTCTCAGGTTTAGAGCAGAAACTAACCAGAGACATACGCGCCCGGTGGGGGGGGAAGACAAAAAAAAAAACATCCGAAATTTATTCTCCAACAACACAGACAGCATCAGCAGGTAAAACTACAGGGGTTTCTCCATAGATCATACATTCACAAGGCATTTGTTTGCTTGACAGTAAGAAAGCCTCTGGTGTTCTCTGTAACAATATCCACTTCACAGTGTAAACAGGTACAAGGTATTGTGTCCCACTTACAATTCCAGGAAGAAAGGCACAATGTGGCAAAAAAAAAAAAAAAAAAAAAATTTTTTTTTGGATCCTAAGGTCAGGTGCAATAACACAAACTTTTGATAACAGTCTTGATCTACTTTTCCACATGAAGGAGACTTCTCCACTCAGAAATTAAGGTCTTTCTTTCTCCTTCCTTGTTACACCATTAGAGCAATGTGCCCTCATTTGCTTCATATTACATATACAAACAGGGGGAGGGGGAGTTTACAACAAAGAACCATAAAGATAATCTTAAATGTCCAGTCACTCCCACCATACATCAACTCAGGTTGAAGACAGGGCGTCAGAACACTTCAGCGGTCATAAAATAGGAAAATAGAGACTATGGCTACAAAAATAAAAATAAATGAGGTAGATAAATTAAAGCTTTCACACCCATGACTTGCCTGTTCGTAGCCTTCATGCAATACTCAAAAACAATCTTCACAATTACTTGGCATTTAAGTTGCACCAAGGACATTTTTGTACAAATTAGTATGTGTACCTATAAGAAACATGCCCTTCCATGAGTTTCTTAAAGAATGGAAACCCCGTTCCACAGAGTAGGCACTGGCAAACCAAAATAAGTCACCTGAGGGTCCCTGCGAAGGCCACCTCTCCTGCTGGTTCAGGAAGGAGGCATTTGCAAAGCATAGGGAGTACATTGGCACTCTCGGGGTTCCAACTGAACTGTATTTAAATAAGCAGCAACACGCATTGACTCCCTAAGGACAAAAATCAGTCCATTTGAGGGCATTCTATTTAAGGTTCCAAGGTTGAAGGAATTTTGGAATTCGTTTGACAACCTTAGTTAAAAAGAAAAAAAAGAAAGTACATTCAGGGGAAAAAAACAAAAAACAAAGGATGGGTGCAGGGTTGGGGGTCATACAAAACAGGTCCCTAAACAGATGCCAGATCTTGTCCGTGTACCCGCATACAGACAGTCACTGGGGAAGTATACAGCACCCCCCACAATTAGGCTAACAGTTGCCTTTTCCACTGTGGTTCAGTAAGTTCCAACTTGAAACAAGGGGATCGTCTTTGGAAATAGTTACTCTAGGTTGTACAAAGGTTTTATGTATACAGTTTGTCGCAAGTAACAAAGCTACTTTGCAAGACCCGCTTCTTTCCAAAATTAAAAAAAAAAAAAAATTCTAGTCTGTTTTTGTTTTAGTATGCATTTTTTCTTTTCTAGTTTTTTTTTGTTTTTCAATTTTTTCTTTTTTCGATTTTTCTTTTTTCAATTTTTTTTTCTTTTCTTTTTTTTTTTTTTTTTTTTTTGCAAAGCAGCATAACATCTGATTGTAGGATTTGCCTGAGGTTGTGATCTCACACTGTAAACATCATTTGCACATCAGTAAGAAAACAAACAGGAGGGGATGGGTTCTTTTAAAAAGGAGGGGGGGGGGAAAGTATAGTTGGGGAGGTCATTCTGCCTCTGCATTTCTCCCTCAACCAGGGATCCCTCCCGGGAGCTTAGCTGACTGCAATCTTGTTTTCTTCCAGGAAGTGAGGGAACTGGTGTTTGGGGACACCGTCAGCAGCGCCCGGTTTTTCCACTTCGGCACCGAGGGCAGACTGGGAGCCGTCCATCTTGGAGATAGTGGTGTTGTTCACAATGGAGCTAGCCCCCAGGGAAACTGGGAGCGCGGGGATGCCGCCGCTCTGGATCACGGAGATTTCGTTGGTCTTCATGGCCAGACCTCCATTGAGCATGGTGGTGTACTGGTTCCACACGACTGGGTCCACGCTCACCGAAGGGGCCAGGATTTCCTTGGGAAACATCTCGGGAACTCTCTTCCCATCAGTTCCTAACAGAGCCATGGTGTTCTCGATGGCCAGCTTCCTCCCTCGGCGTGCAGAACTGTTGTTGGCTCCGTGCGTCATGTAGTGGACCTGTGGGAACAGGAACAGAGAGGTTCCCACCAAAACGGGGACTTGACGGAACGCATGCTGGCAAGCCAGTCGGTGTGCATGTGGGTTCGAACTTAATTTAAAAAATCCAGATTATCTGTCCTCTCGTCTTGGGGTGGGGGAGGGGAGGAAGCGGCGGATCTGGCAACCAGGGGCCCACATTCCTGCCTAGAGGCAAGTAAAGCCCAGCGAGGCAGGGCCACAGGCTCCAATTCTGTCCCCGTCCCACCGTTCCAGGGTGCACCTACAGGAACCCTTACTATGTGTCAGGCTCAAATACTAGGATACTATGTATCCTCTCAAGTGCTAAATTTAAACCTTGTGAATTACAAACCTACACAGTTGTGCAGAAGGTAACACACTTACACACGTGGAGTACAAATAAAATGGGGGGAAATCTAGGAGACCAGTAGGTTCCGTCCATGCCAATATCCTGGTTCTTATCGGTTACATCACAGTTTTCGCGAAATTCTACCACTGGGGGAACTGGGCAGAGCGTGTAAGGATCTGTGAATTCTCACTGCACGGGAGTCCACCGTTACCTGAATAAAAAATGTGAGTTAAAAAAATAACTCTGGAACAGAACAGATGCTGCCCTGATGACGGCACGGACAGACCAGATACACAGGACGTCAATGATCGTCATCACTACTCCAGAGTAGTGAAAAGTCTGGCTTTTGAGTTTCTAACTCCCTTTGAGCTTCTTCAAAAAGAGTCGGAAGAGGGGTGCCTGGGCCGCTCAGTCAGTTAAGCGTCAACTCTTGATTTCGGCTCAGGTCATGATCTCACAGTTTGTGGGTTCAAGCCCTACATCAGGCTCTGCGCTGACAGCTTGGAGCCTGCCTGGGATTCTCTCTCTCTGCTCCTTCCCCACTGTCTCTCTCTCTCTCAAAACAAATAAACCTAAAAAAAAAAAAAAAAGAAGAGTGGGGAGAATGTGATGGGCACTAGGTTTCCCAGGTGCCCCATTTCAGCTTTCCTGACATCCTGAGAAGTTAGTAGTTATCTGGCCAAGTGCGCTCAGAAGTGACCTGCTCTTAATCGCTACAAGCTGTTAAGATGTTCCAGGCACAATTTGAAACATTTAGGAATAGAATTCATTTAATCTTTAGGAGCACTCTGAAGTTGTCACTACCGTTGGTGAGTCATGGGAAACTGGGAAACTGAGGCACAAGGAGCCATCTGCCCAAAGCCACTTGTGCAGAGAGAAACAACAACAAAACAAAAACAAAAACAAACACAGCAGCTCCAGACCTTCCCTGGGCTGATCCCCGGGCCTGTGAAGTAATTTAAGCTTTCTGTTCCTAGAAGTTGGTATTAGAAATGAAGTTACTTCATGCGCCTTACCTAGTCGTTTTCACCAACTAAAAAATTAAAAGAATATAGCTTGGGGGCACCTGGCACCATCGACTTTGGCTCGGGTCATGATCTCACGGTCCGTGAGTTCGAGCCCCGCGTCGGGCTCTGTGTGGACAGTGCAGAACCACCCTTCCGACCCTCTTGCCTCCCCCTCTCTCCGCCCCTCCCCTGTTCGCACTCTCTCAAAAATAAACAAACTTAAAAAATAAATCAAAGAGGACAGCTTGCTTTTAGAATAAGTACGTTTCATTTTTTAAATGATATACGGTCTCCTTGGTCAACTTTTAAGTTTCGACCTTTATTTGAACCACAAAGAATTCAATCAGTCTACTCATCCGAGACAGGCAGAGATCTAGAGGCCCAGTTCCCACAAACCACAGGCAGGGCAAAAGGGAAAACCCCAGGTCCCCAGTTCTCATCCCTTGTGCTTACACAGGCCACGTTCAGGCCTCAGGTGGGGGAGGTCTCCTTCCCAGCTCCCCAGGGAAAATCTCAGGTGGACTGTCCCAATTGACATCAGGCTCTTCTCCAGAAGGACCCAGCTGCTCAGTTTCGAAAGCACAGCGGATAACCTGAGGCCTTTTTTCTTTTTAACTGCACTGGCACTGGATCCTATAAATGTTTAACTCCTGCTATTTATTTCAACCTAGCAGGCTAGGAAAACAAAACATACAGGGTGCTCATCAAGTCTGGATGAGCACACACAAACCCATAAATGATTTCTCCATACATTATACTATGTGACATCTATCACTGGCTTCCAGGCTAGATTTTACCTATCTACTCGATTATTGTTGAAAGAGGTCATGGTCTGCCCCAATATTGGAGGGAAAACCACCTTAAAGTGTAACTACTTCGTAGTAAGAGACAAGAGCATCTCTAATAGACCATGTGTCCTATTCCTAGACAGCATCCTTTGTAAAATGCATCACTATTCCTTGTGCCCCTAAGATTAGAAAAAAGAAAAAAAAAAATTACCAATTTCAGGCACTGACCATAAGAAGCATCCCAATTTCAGACATGTTGTGATGTGAGAAAACATACTGTCTAATGAATTATTTCAAGAGCCAGCTGTGAGATAAGACTATACAGTATGCCATCTGGTCTTTTTTTTTTTTTTTTAATGGTTATTTATTTTTGAGAGAGAGAGACACAGAGCATGAGCGGGGGAGGGGCAGAGAGAGAGGGAGACACAGAATCGGAAGCAGGCTCCAAGCTCCAAGCTGTCGGCACAGAGCCTGACGCGGGGCTTGAACCCACGAACCGAGAGATCATGATTAAGTTGGACGCTCAACCGACTGAGCCACCCGGGCGCCCCAAGAATAGGTATTCTCTAATCCAATGGCCTTCAAACTTTTCAAAGGGGTGAAATCTGCTTTTACAATTGAAAAGATACAGAGAACTTGAGAAAAGAACAAAAGCCCGCCCCTCCCACCCCCGAGTTGAACATTCTTAGGATTTTGTCACAAGTTACTAACCTCTGTCTTTTTTTCTTTTTAATATTTTTTAAGGTTTATTCATTTTTGACGGAGCATAAGCAGGGGAGGGGCAGAGAGAGAGGGAGACACAGCATCCAAAGCAGGCTCCAGGCTCCGAGCTGTCAGCACAGAGCCCGACGTGGGGCTCGAACTCACGAACCATGAGATCACGACCTGAGCTGAAGCCGGACGCTTAACCGACTGAGCGACCGGGGCACCCCCATCCCATCTGGTCTTAATGGAAGAATTCATCACGAATGGGGGACACCAACAGAGCTGTGCTGGCCAACGCCTAGCCCCATCCCTGCGGGGAGCCTGAAGAAACTCACCTTCAGGTTGCCTTTGGTAGTAAAGGCACGCCCACATATGTTACACACGAAAGGCTTCTCCCCAGTGTGAGTCCTCTCGTGAATCTGAAGGGCGCTCGCCGAGGAGAAGTTCTTCCCGCACCGTGCACAGCCGTGCTGTTTGGCCTGCCGGCGTGGCTGGGCCACCAGCAGAGGAGTCATGCCTGGGGACACGGTCGCAGGTCCAACAAACGCGCCAGGGACTTCGACTTTCACATAGGCTGGCTGGGCGCGGATAAATGTTGATGGCAGGCTGCTACGACCTAGTATCCAGAGAAAAGAAACCCCAGACCTTTATCATCCCATACTCATTCCTTCTCAAACCAAAAAAGAGCTGTGATGACCACTGCCCATCGACAGCCAGGAAACGGCTTTCTGGAGTCGTGCGCCTCGGAGGCGGCTTTTCCTCCTTAGCGTGTTGACCCGCTCGGGGAGCGACAGCTCAAACGCTTCCGAAAAGTCACCACTGGGGCAGAGAGGTATGGACAGGAAACACCTGAAATTCAAGCTCCTGCATCAGACGTTTTTATCTTTAAAAGGGGCGCCTGGCTGGCTCAGTCGGTGGAGCACGAGACTCTTGGCCTCGGGGTCGGCAGTTCGAGCCCCACGTTGGATGTAGAGAGACTACTACTTTTTAAAAAAATTTTTTTAACGTTTATTTATTTTTGAGACGGAGAGAGACAGAACATGAACAGGGGAGGGGCAGAGAGAGAGGGAGACACAGAATCTGAAACGGGCTCCAGGCTCTGAACTGTCAGCACAGAGCTCGACGCGGGGCTCGAACTCACGGACCGTGAGATCGTGACCTGAGCCGAAGTCGGACGCTTAACCGACCGAGCCACCCAGGCGCCCCGAGAGACTACTACTTAAAGACAAGTATTAACGACACCAACAGGTACCCCACGATTTACGTGTGCGTTTATCATGGGTTAGATTCTTTCTCTCCCTGTAAACATTTATTAACCTGCGGACCTTACATTAGGGAGCGGGACGGGACCTCAGAAGCAAGAACTAGGTAGGACTCATCTCGGTGGCCAAGAAGGCGTGCGCCCACTTTTGCACACATTCTCCTCCCGGAGCACTTCCCGAAGATGACCCAAGGGTCTCCCCGGGGCTCACACACAAAAGTAAAGACCAACAAGCCTGCCGTCCATCCCCGGTGCGCGTTAACCACCGCAAAGAACACGATGTGAGTACTAGGACGGGGGGAGTTATTATCTCCGTCTACCCAGAGAGGCTAAATAACTGCCCTAGCGAGGGAGAGCTGCTTTGCAAAGATCACACTGTCCGTTTGTGACGTTCGACCCGGGTTCCTGTGGGATGACCTCGTGCCCAAAATGGACCTAAGTGAAATCCAAAGCTCTATCACCTTCCATCTCAGGGCGGCTGTTCTCGGCGCTGTCTGCTTTGCCACCGGCATCGGGAGATCTGGACTTGATGCTTTCTGCCTGGCTATTGGCGGGAGACAGCGCCTGGAAGGACGCGGTCTCCAGGACGTCCGGACTTCGGCTCTGGTACTCCTGGTCTCCCATCACCGAGGAGGACGAGTCGTTGGTCAAGCCGTCACTCTCCACCGAACCGTTTTCTCTGCTGCTTTGCCGCTGCAGGATGAGAGGAGCGGGACCCGCCTTCCCGGGGGCGTCTAGGGAAGCAGCCGTCACGGCAAACCCCAGGGTGGGGGACGCGGCCTGCCCGCTGGGGAGGGGCAGCGGGACCTTCAAGGAGCTCCCGGGGGCCTCCTGGGGGCCGAGCTCGTCGACGTCGATGCTTTCGATGAGATCGTCGTGGCAGACGGCCCCCGCACCGCCGTCTTCGCCGACCATCACTGGCTCGGGGCCCGCGAAGTCACAGGGGTTCTCGGGCAGCGGCGTGTTGGGAATCTGGCCGCCCATGTGCATCCGGATGTGCTGTTGCAGCAGGACGGCGTTGGTGAACTTCTTCTGGCAGATGGGGCACGAATGCTGCGTCTTTGCGGACGTGTTGGTCCGGTGCACCCCGAGGTGCGTCTTCAGGTTGCCCTTGGTGGAGAAGGCCCGACCGCAGATCTTGCACTGGAACGGCCTCTCCCCGGTGTGGGTGCGGTAATGCATCTTGAGGGAGCTCTGGCAGCTCAGGACCCGGTGGCAGATGAGACACTCGTTGGGCTCGGCGGTGGCCTTGTCGATGTTCTCCACCAGCTGCTGCAGTTTCAGGGTCTCCGACCCCGGCTCGGGTGTCCCGCTCCCTTGGAAGCCACCGACCCTGGGGGAACTGTGGTGTGGCCCCAGCCCGGAGAGCAGCAGGGAGCCGTCCCCGCTCTCTGGAGAAGGCCCGGGCTGCAGGTCGCCGGGCGGGGGGCCGCCCGCGAGGTCCTGGGGGTTAGTCCCCGCAGAGAGATTCTGAGGTAGCCCTGCACTGGGGGTCCCTGTCACGAGGACGGGTTTGCTGTCTAACGAGAGGCTCGAGTCGTCTACGGGGACCGGTGCAGAGAGCCCACGGGGGATGCCATTGCCCGCCACCATTTTGTCGTGGAACTCGGCAAACAGCTGGGGGTTCGCCTTCACCTGGGGATGTCGATGAAAGTGCACCTTGAGGTTGCCCTTGGTGGTGAAGCGGTGGCCACAGACAGAGCACACGAAGGGTCTCTCGCCGGTGTGGGAGCGCAGGTGGATCTGCAAGGAGCTATCGGTCCCAAAAACCTTGCTACAGTACTTACACTTGTGCTTGCAGAGGACGGCCTCGTCTTTGAGTCTGACCTCCACCGGGGACACGTTCGGTGGCTTCCCCTTCCCCTTCTTGGACGGGTCTAACGCCACGGCGGAGAAAGGGCTCGGGAAGAGCACAGAGCCGGGGGCCTGAGGTAGCAGGGCGCCGGGAAGGCGCGACACGACGTTGGGCAGGACCCTCGTCCCGTCCGGCTTCAGGGCGAAGGGCGCCAGCCCCTGGGACACGGAGCCGCTCGTGGCGGGGATGTGCGCGTGAGGTAGCTTGGCCTGTTTCAAGGCGTCCAGAGCCAGGCCCTGGCCTGCAGCTTTCTGGCTCAGCAGGGCCACGGCCGCAGACACCTGCTGGGACACGTGGCTGCCCAAGGTCTTGAGGGTGTCGGCTCCCGCCACGCCGGAGTGGAGGGCGTGGGAGGCCCACGTGTTCACCTGGACGCGGATCTGCTCCGTGAGCTGGATCTGCTGCAGCTGCTGCTGTTGGAGGCACAGGATCTGCTCGAGGACCCACGGGATGCTGCTGGCGCCGGGCACGGGGGCCGGCGGCGCCTCGACGCTCCGCTGATTCACGGCCACCCTGGTGCCCCGCAGGGCCTGGAGGGTGACGTTGGTGCTGGCCACCTTGGCTTTGGGCAGACAGCTCACGTCCTGGGACGCGGGCGGCGGGGCCGTCTCAGTCTTCAAGAACACGACGGACTCGGCCCCCAGCTTCTCCTTCGTGTCCCCCGGGCCGCCGCCATCCTCCCTGGGACCGTCCTTGCTGCCTGGGCTGTGCGGCTGGTGGCCCAGCACCGCCCCGGAGAAGTCTTCTGAAGGCACCGGCCCCTCGCTGTCGTGCATGATGAGGACGGGGGGATTTTTAGTGCAACTTTTCTTGTGTTCCAAGAACTCGGAGAGGCTGAAGAACTCTGCGCAGCATTTCTCGCAGACGTGAGTCTCCTCCCGACGAGGCCTCTTCCCTGACGCCCCAGCCCTGCCGACGTCATTGCTGCTCCCTGGGTGGTTCATTGGAGCACCTGGGACAAGAGAGAAGAAGCTAAGAATTCTGCCCGAGAAAGGAGGCGGGGCAACTTCCAGGGAAAAACCACAGCTCACAACGCAGAGGCCCCGGCGACCTGGGTCCCATCCCCACAGGCCTAGGAGAGTGTAAAAGGGAACTTATGCAGGGGGTTGAATTGTGATAACCTCCCCCCCCCAAAAAAAACACGTCCCAGTCATTATACCCAATACCTGTGCACATGACCTGATTTGGAATAGGGTCTTTGCAAATGTAATTGGGGTGAGTCCCTAACCCAATGCCCGGGTGTCCTTAAAGAGATAGGGGAAAGAGACGAAACAGAATAAAAGCCACGTGAAAGAGTTATGTGGCCCTAAGCCAGGATTGTGGGAAGCCATCAGAAGGTAGAAAGGAGGCCTGGAATGGCTTCTTCCTCAGAGTCTCCAGAAGGGACGGACCCCACTGATAGCTCAATGTCGGATGTCTAGCCTCCAGGAAGGTTAGACTAAATTTCTGTGTTTTGTTTTTGGGTTTTGTTTTTTTTTTTTTAATTTTCTTTTAATGTTTACTTATTTTTGAGAGAGACAGAGCTCGAGATGGGCAGGGCAGAGAGAGAGGGAGACACAGAATCCGAAGCAGGCTCCAGGCTCCGAGCTGTCAGCACAGAGCCAGACCCAGGGCTCCAACTCACCAGCTGAAGTCGGACGCTTAACTGCCCAGGCCGCCCAGGGGCCCCTAAATTTCTTTTGCTTTAAGCCATCCAATTTGTAGCAATTTGTTATGGCAACCCCAGGAAACTCACACAATTTATTATTAAAATAATCCCCTTAGAGCTCTGCACCCTACTCGGGGTCTGCCTGTAAAGGCAAGTGAATTTCATGCAGTCAACACAAATGACATTGGAGACCTGCTCAAATCACAGGTGCTCATCCCCATCCTGGGGCCACCGAAAGAGAAACTGCAGTAAATCACTCATTCAGTGTGAGCAGGGCACCTCCCGCTTCCAAGACGCCAACAACGACCGCCAACAACGACCGCAGTGCCTAATTCACCGAAAATATGGAGACAGCACACTGTCGAAACAGTACATTTAGACGAGGAAGGCCAAGCAGATATTCCCAGAAATGCTTTCATGTTCAAGGAAGGCATGGCGATAGATAAAGACTTCAACGACCTCACAGATAATGAGAGAAGCCCCAGAATGGGAAGAGGGGCGGGGAACGAAGGGTTTCACGCTTCTCCCTGAACTTGCAACTATTGTTATATACCTGGAATTACATACATAGGATCAATTCTGGACAGTTACATTCCTAAAAAGGATTGGCCTGTGGATTTCCGTGTGTGTGTGTGTGTGTGTGTGTGTGTGTGTGTGTGTGTGCATATTTCTTTTGTAATTAGGCACTATTCCCTTCGAGGTTAATGATAGCCTGCAGATTAAAATGCCCATCTTGGGGGCGCCTGGGTGGCTTAGTCAGTTAAGCATCCCACTCCCGCTCAGGCTGTAATCTCACGGTTCATGAGTTTGAGCCCCATGTTGAGCTCTGTGCTGACAGCTCGGAGCCTGGAGCCTGCTTCGGATTCTGTCTCCCTCGCTCTCTGCCCTTCCCCCGCTCATGCTGTCTGTATCTTTCAAAAATAAATAAAAATATTAAAAAATAAATAAAGCGCCCGTCTTGGGACTGCTTTATCTGGATGCCTGGGTCCTGAGAGTAAACTACATGCTCTCATTTCCTGGCTATCCTAGTCTATGTATACCCCCCCTCCCCCAGCTAATTAGTCACAGAGGCAGTATACCTCGTAGCCAGTCAACTCTAGGCATACAGATCTAAATCACGCAAATAATTGCACAAATATACAAAGATCCATAGAAGTAGGGATTCTTTTTAAAGCAATGTTTACAGCAGCAAAAGTAAATTTTGATTCACTCATAGACCAAAAACTGCATTCACTTCTGTACACTGTGACATGGAGACAGAAGTTAGGTGAAAGAAACAGGCTGCAGAACAGTATGTAAAACGTGACCATTTTTGTTGAAAACCTGTTTCAAATGTACCGATGTGTGGAGGAAAGGCCAAGAAAGACACACATCACTTTTAAATTTTTTAATGTTTATTTATTTTTGACAGTGAGAGAGACAGAGCATGAGCAGGGGAGGGGCAGAGAGAGAGGGAGACACAGAATCCGAAGCAGGCTCCAGGCTCTGAGCTGTCAGCACAGAGCCCGACGCGGGGCTCGAACTCACGAACTGTGAGATCATGACCTGAGCCGAAGTCGGACGCTCAACCGACTGAGCCACCCAGGAGTCCCGATACACATTACTTTTAAATAAATTGTTGCTTCTTTTTCTTAATTAAAAAAAAAATTTTTTTTTTAATGTTTATTTATTGTTGACAGAGAGTGCATGAGCAAGGGAGGGCAGAGAGAGAGGGAATCAGAATTTGAAGCAGGTTCCAGAGCCCGACTCAGTTTGAGCCCGGCTCAAACTCACGATCATGACCTGAGCTAATGCCAAACAGCTTAACCTACTGAGCCACCCAGGTGCCCCGTTCAATTCCAGTTCCTTAAAGCAAACTAATTTATTTTGCTTCTCAACTCCTTGGGTGATTACACTCCCTAAAACCATGGGGTTTTGACAGGAGGCCCACAGTATGAAACAGGAGTTCATCTTGAAAAAGTTTATTTCTCTTTTAAAATTTATGTAAGGTAGCCTAATCTTTATGAATTTTAGACCCAGTAATAGGAAGTTTTGCAAGGTGTGTATGGATTGGGGGGGGGGGGGGGGGGGAAAAAGAACAAACCACCACAAACAGGTGGGGCCGGGGGAGGGAAAACAGGTTAGGGCTGATCCAGCAGCATTCGCCTGTAAACAGGTGTGACAGGGTAGCCTTCCCCCTCAGAATCTGCCTGAAACATGCATAATCATGACACCCTCATAAGGTAGATGTGTCTGGGTTAAGTGAAGCGATTACTTTAACAAATGAGTCAAGTACCCACTGATGTGCCTGGGGCACCACCCTGGATGGGATGTGGGGACAGTGCAGACGTAGCAGGTGTTCAGGGAACATTAGTTCCTCCATCTTTATCTCTAATGGCTCAAATGGTTAGCAGGGCACCTAGGTCTGTGGGAGAACAAGACGTAGAAAAACGGTCATCTAAAGCCCAAGTCACTAACAGTTCCCACTCCCTACTGTGTGCAAGGCGGGGGAGAGCTCGCGAATGAGGCTTATGTCCCGCACTACAGTTCGGACTGGGGACCTGTAGGTGCCCCATATGTATATCACACAAGCCTATTAAATACTGGCCCCGTTTACAGATGAAAATAGTCATAAATAGCTTTTGAGCACTTACTGTGTGCCAGGCATAATTCTTTTTTTATTTTTTAAAACTTTTAAAAAATGTTTTAATTTATTTTTGAGACAGAGCACAAGCAGGGGAGGGGCAGAGGGAGAGGGAGACCCAGAATCCGAAGCAGGCTCCAGGCTCCGAGCTGTCAGTGCAGAGCCTGACTCGGTGCTCGAACTCACGAACCGGGAGATCATGAACTGGGCTAAAGTTGGACGCTCAACCCACCGAGCCACCCAGGAGCCTCATAATTCTGTTTTTAAAGTTTATTTTGTAAGACACACAGAGAGAAAGAGAGAGCGAGAGCGAGCGAGCAAGCAAGAGCATGGGAGGGGCAGAGAGACAGGGAGAGCAAATCCCAAGCAGGCTCCGGGCTCTCAACGCAAAGACCGACTTAGGGCTCCCTGAGCCACCCTGGTGCCCCATCTAGGTGTGATTCTAAACAACGTATACATTATTAACAACTCTATGAGGTAGGGGCTATTCTATGTAACAGAGGGGGAAACTGAGGCACAGGAGACCTTGATTTGCCCAAATAATACATTCGATAAACTGCAGGGCCAATATTAAAACCCAGGCATGCAGCGCCCAGATCCTCCCTCGTTCCTACACTTCCTACCACAATATGTTTCTTCTGTTGAGACTGCAACTCTATTTCCTCTCAAAGACCCCCTAGAGAGGACAGAAAAGCCTGAGGGTCAAGTTGGCAAGAGGGAAAGGAGACTAGGACACATGCTGCCATCTTTCTACCCCCCCACCTCCCCCCGAAGTCACTTTAAAAGTTAGGACACAATGTACAGGGCGGCTGGATCAGTCTATTAAGTGTCTTGACTTCGGCTCAGGTCAAGATCTTGCGTTTGAGCCCTGCGTCTGGCTCTGTGCTGACAGCTGGGAGCCAGGAGCCCACTTAGGATTCTTTGTCTCCTTCTGTCTGTCTGTCTGTCTGTCTGTCTCTCCCCCTGCCCCTCCCCTGCTCACGCTCTCACTCTCAAAAATACACATTAAAAAAAATTAAAATAAATCAATAAATAAAAATAAATTAAGTTAGGACACAACATACTCCTGCTATGTCCAGGTGGAGCCCAACAGGTACCTCCTTCCTTACAGCCCTAATACTGGTTCCCAATCAGTCACAGCCCAAGAATCAAGTTAAAAATATTTGGAAACACACACACACACACGCGCGCGCACACATACACACACGCGTCAATTCTCAGAATATAGTATCTATCTCCACACTTTCCTAAGACTTGAAATGAGGTGTTTGTGAGGATGTTAAGCGGCACTCTTAAAAGCAATCCTGGCGGGGCGCCTGGGTGGCGCAGTCGGTTAAGCGTCCGACTTCAGCCAGGTCACGATCTCGCGGTCCATGAGTTCGAGCCCCGCGTCAGGCTCTGGGCTGATGGCTCGGAGCCTGGAGCCTGTTTCCGATTCTGTGTCTCCCTCTCTCTCTGCCCCTCCCCCGTTCATGCTCTGTCTCTCTCTGTCCCAAAAATAAATAAAAAAACGTTGGGGGAAAAAAAAAAAAAAAGCAATCCTGGCAATTATGTGTCAAGAACTTGAAAAAGAACTTTTTAAAAAGTTTCTCTTGGCGGGAAATACGCAGTAGGTGCGCACATATGGACAGCTCCTCCAGAACTCTGGGCTACATCATGTTAGCATGAATCTTTGCAAGGAACTTACTCTGTATAACAGAAGGATACATTTCTCATATTAACAAACAGCAAAAACAAAAACCGACGCACCCTGGTCAGGCAGTAAGGTTCTGGTTAAACAAACCAGGATACAGAAAGAAAAAGGCAGGGGGCACTTGGTCCCTACAAAAACAAAAGCAGATCTATGTCATATGTGCTCCTTCAGGACAAATGCCTGAGATTGATTTCAAGGGGAGGGAAAACAGGTAGAGAATGGCATGTGTATCTGTGTGTGGTCTCATCTGGGTTTGTGGGTAGAAATATAAATTTGTACCTGGAAATTTTCTGAAAAGAAACTGAGGCTGCTTTCTAGGTCCTAGAGTATGGGCCTGAAGATTGAGGGTAGAAGAGAAAAATTTTCAATATATGCTTTTATACTATGGTTTCTTTTAAATTAGCATGTTCCTGGGGTGCCTGGGTGGCTCAGTTGGTTGAGCGTCTGACTTCAGCTCAGGTCATGATCTCGCGGTTCGTGGGTTCAAGCCCTGTGTTGGGCTCCATGCTGACAGCTCAGAACCTGGAACCTGCTTCGGATTCTGTGTCTCCCTCTCTCTCTGCCCCTCCCCCGTTCATGCTCTGTCTCTGTCTCTCTCTGTCAAAAATAAACAAACATTAAAAAAAAATTTTAAGATAGGGGGCGCCTGGGTGGCTCAGTCAGTTAAGTGTCCGACTTTGGCTCAGGTCACGATCTCACGGTTCCGGAGTTTGAGCCCTGCGTCGGGCTCTGTGCTGACAGCTCAGAGCCTGGAGCCTGCTTTGGATTCTGGGTCTCCCTCTCTCTCTGCCCCTCCCCACCTCACACTGTCTCTCTCTCAAAAATGAATAAAAAAAATTTTTTTTTAAATTAGCATGTCCTACCCTTGGACTCAAACAATTCTAACTCCTGGAAATTCCCAATAAAGCCCAAGCAAGAACGCCCATTCCACTTTGCAAAAGAAAACGACCGCCACCTTCCACAAACAACAAAATACATGCATCTTAACTCCATCTTTGCAGCCACATAAACAAGCATCTTGGTGCCCAGTTCGCAGATGTAGAAACTGAGGCACGAGCAGATATAATTACGTGACTCAGGGTAACAGACTAACCAGAAGAAGATGACCAGGGATTGGATTCTTAAATACTATTTACAAGGGCACTAAACTTAGTGGTGTCATTTATTTCCTCAAACCTTCATTTCATCCTTCTATGGAGGCTTCTAAAGCTTCTTTCCTAATCATGGCTCCCCCCGCCCATTAAATTTTAATGCCACAAATATATTGTATGTGTTTATGCACCATGGGCCTTCCGAAGGCCACAAACCACTGTAATCACATTTTCTGCCCCCCCCCCCCCAAGAAATGTTCACCCCCCCCCTTGGGGACAATATTCCCTCACTGAAAACAGGTTGTAAACCAGCATTCTTAAACTGGAGTCCATGAGGGGCGCCTGGGTGGCTCAGGCGGTTAAGCGTCCAACTTCAGCTCAGGTTATGATCTGGCGGTTTGTGAGTTCGAGCCCCACATCTGGCTCTGTGCTGACAGCTCAGAGCCTGGAGCCTGCTTCAGATTCTGTATCTCCTTCTATCTCTGTCTCTCCCCCACTTGCGCTCTGTCTCTCAGTCTCTCAAAAATAAATAAATGTAAAAAAAAAAAAAAAAAGTTAACCGGAGTCCATGAAATTGACTAAGGGAAAAAAAATGAGATCTTTATTTTCACTAATCTGAACTAAAATTTAACATCTCTTTCCATTATAAATGTAGAAAACATACCACAGTGGTATTTGCAGAACCTGTAACTTCATCAACAGAAAACAGGTATTTTCCTATGATATTAATGCTGTTGCAGGACTGAAAATTCTGGGTTACCTGACCAGCTGTGCTAATCTTACTTAATGTGTTCATAAAGAAGCACATGTTATGACTATTTCCAGGTAGTTTCCTTGGTATTTCTAGGCCCTTTATTTTTTGCAGTGAAATACATTCTGTTGAGAAGGGGTCTACAGCACAAAAAAGGTTAAGCTTCCCCCCCCCCCCCCCCCCCCCGAAGGAGCTAACCGTTTCCAAGAGTGATTTACAGCCTGAATACCAGCTTGCCTTCACTGTATACACAGGCTGGCCTCCTCTGTAGCGTCCATGCATTACCAGCAACATCCCACTTGGGTCTTAAAACAGCAGCTCTGAATGCATGTGTAGTAAAAAGTGCTTCCACATCCAGACCACCACCGGCAAATAACCGAATCCGTATTCGCCACAGCGTTAAGAGGGCTCGGTTATGAACAACTGCTGGGTATGCAGCACGTTAACCCTTCCCAAAAGGAAAAAAGCAAAGTTCAGAGAGATTACCCGGCAACTAGCTCTTCCATCCCCCCCCACCCCCACTCCGAATTTTAGGAATGTTATCTCTCAGCATCTAGTTATCCAATAAGTTGGAAGAATGCAGTAAACCCAGCAGGGGTCCTAGATTCAATCACTGCCAAATGGATAGAAAATACTCTTACTATTGTATAGAAGAAAAGCTCATCTACTAGAAGCCAATCACATTCTGCAGACTTGAAAATGCTTCAAAAATAAAACCTCCATAATCTTGAGCAAAGCATTAGGACTCAAGCTTATCTTTTTTCCCCATTCCTATATTAAAAGAACCACAATGAGTAGATTATCTGAAGTATACACTATCTTCTACCCTCCCCCACCCACAGGATAATTGCTTACCAAAAAACAAAAGGAAATGGAGACGTTCTTTGAACCAGTTGAAAGTGCCCATTTACCAGTTTAGTTTTACATCTCAATTCAGCAATCGGAGAGAAACGCTTCAGTAACACGGCTTTAATTCAATTCATAGTTGGCAAATTAGAGCTATAATTAAGTTCTACTTGATTAAGAGCTAAAAACTTGTTCCAAACAGTCTTGGATCAAAATTCAGGGGCTCTGCTGAAAAGGGAAAAAAACAGTCAAAGAACCAAAGAAGGCTATAATCGCTGGTAAAGCGTCTGAGTTTGGCTATTTACATGAAGAGGTATGTCCCCTTTTCCCTCAACTGGAGCTCATCTTTTAGGCAAACTTGTAAACTCCATGCAGGCAGGGGCCTTTATTGTCCCCTTCCACAGAGCCCCTCCAGAACAAAGACTGACCTAGACGTGAAATTCATTTGGGAGGAAAAAAAAAAAAAAAAAAGGATGGTGGTGACTGGAGATACGCAGCTTGTCTGGATTCAGAGTCTTTTAAAACGGTTCGGATGCTTTCTCTCAAGCATCAGAAGTACAACAGGTTAAGGGCTGATGAAAAGGAGAACTTGCTCAACTCTTCCCATCATTTTTCCAGGGCAAGAAGGCCCAGAGCGTGAGATGCAAACGCTGCTTTATTTCGAACTCTCTTCCCAAGGATCCCTTAATCTAAAGCCCAAAAAGGCACATCACAAACACTGAACACTCGTCGTGGCTTCCTCATCAAAGGGACTGATAGAAAACCCCATCCCATAACCAATCCGAGTCAGACCATGATAAAACAGTCCCTTGGATTCCGAGCATGGCTAAAACCCACCGTGAGCATGCCATTTCAACTGGGAGCTGCTGTTTACTCAAAACGAGTAAAAATGAGAACTAAAAGATAATGTACTTGAGGTCCCCAGCCTGGTAGGCGGCAGACTGTCAATTAGCTCGTACCCATCTTGACACGGTAAGTAAATACAATGGAAAACACGGTTATTTTGAACAAAACTAATTACTCATCACATTCCCAGCACACAGTTGGCTCTTTGTAGTTGAAATTATCTGAACAGGATTCTTTACCTCCACTGTAGAGAGGGAAGAAAAAAAATCCAAAAGCTCAAGAGAAACCGAGCAGGTCTCAAGGTTACACAGCTGAAAGCTATACCCGACAGGAATGCACATCTCTAAAACCTTACCAAAAACCTAACTTCATTTAAAAAGAGGTGAAGTGTTAACCCCATCTTCTGTCTCCCAAGATGGCTCCCCAACTCTTCACCCATGAGGAAGCTAGCAGAGGCTTAAATGACCAAGTACCGACTGGTGCAATTTACTTTTAACGGAACAAAAGGGGCTGCGGGCAAGTTGGAGCCCCTTTATCGCAAACTCAGATCCAAGCACAGAAAGTCGGCCTGCAACACGCAAGCTACTATCAACGAGATTTCCCTCTCTCCCGCAATTAAAATAGGAACTCCCAAGTGCCCTCTCCTCCGAGTCATTACAGCCAGGGGTAGGCCCTTGTTTGAAAGTTGGGGATCTTAATCGTTGGTGGTTGTAATCCAGTTTAGCACAAAGGGCATTCGAAATTCTTTTGAGAAAATGCTAATTTTCCCGTATGTAGCGCGGAGTCCCCTGCCCACCTGCAGATTTTTTAATCTAATTGATCGCCAAGCTCCATTTTCCTCCCTCTAGAACTGCGTTCTTTACAAGTGGATCTCCAATTGGTCTTGCAAAACAGGACCGGCCCAATCTGTTTTTAATTATACCTACCTATGTCTCTATTTATATATATACAGATCTGTCGATACAGATCTATACAGCCACGTGTATCTGTATAGTTACACACCCATAATACACAGATAGGTACATACATCCAGGCTGCTCAAATGCAAAATGCAGCCATTAAAAAGTACTGCTTGGGGACACTACCTCCTGTCCCATGCTGGCAACCGGAGCCTCTGCAAACACAATCTAGGATCTCGAGGAATTCTTTTCAAGAATTCCAAAGACTGGGCAAAGAAGGCCAGGTGTACAGCCAGGGATCGCGCTAGCCACCGGCTCAAGTCCCCGGGGGCGCCCGTCCTTTGGCCCAGCCCTGGGCTCTGCATCTCCACCCCCAACCCATCCCACCCATCAGGTGTGAGCCGGTACCTGCGAGGGGACCCGCCTCTCAGCAAAGCGTGCTGCTCCAAGCCGGGCCTCCAGGGGGCGCCCGCGCGCAACTCGGCGGTCCGCTCCAACCCAGCGATCAATAGCGAACCCACCCCCTCCCAAATCGTGGAGATAGCGCACAGCCAGGCCAGAGATCCTAAGCCCAGCTCGGGTTAACTGATTGCAAACTCCAACCAGCGTTCGTTTAAGAAGCTACCCTGTAACAAGCTCCCCCCCAAAGGTGCCAAACACCTCGAAAAGCACCACTTGCATGCGCCCACCAAAAATGAAGGGGGTAGGAGAATGGGGAGGTCAGAGCAGAACCAGGGGAGGGGTCAGAGCCCGGAGCTCGCCCCTCCTCTTGGGAGGAAGCGGGCGGGCGGAGGGTTAACCCTTTTGTTCCAGGTGGGCCAGGCGACGAGCCTCTCCATGCTCCCCCCCCCCCCACAGCACCCCCCACCCGAGGCACAAAGAAGAGTCCATCCTCCTGGGACCTCGGGTGCGCGCAGCCCTGACCATCAGACGCCCCGAAAACGCACAGCCTCCCCTGGTGAGGCCGATCTCTTTAATTTGCCCTGGAAAAATGTTATTTGCGAGAAAAAAGGGGTGTACATTCACCTATTACAAACTTGGGAAACGTTATTACATTCCCTTCCCGGAAAAGAAAGAGAAGGTGGCCAATTCCTTCCCATCGGAATTGTGGCTCAGAGCGTCTGGGCGCGCAGCGCTCACCCCCATCAGCGGCTAAGGAATTAGAAAGCAGGCGGGGAGCAGAAGGGAAGCGACCCACAAGGCCCAAGAGGAGGTTTACGACGCCCCCTCCCCCACGCGTACGCTAGAAACTTATCAGGCGACAATTTGGCGGGCCGGGACGGAGGGGCGATAGTGGGAAATCCACTCGCTCCTACAACCGCCTCGGTTAAGTGACTAGGAGGAGGGGAGTTTGCCCGGCCGCTCCCGGCGGGGCTGGGGTCCCGAACGCCTCCCGACCCCGGAGACGCTCGCCGCGGAAGCGTGGGTTGGGTCAGCCCCGGGAGCTCGCCCTGGCCGCGACCGCCCAGTCCTGGCCCGACCTCTCCCCTCTGGCCCCTGGGGCGCGCTTCTGGAAAGCCGGGCGCCCCAGAAAAGCCCTGCAAAACGCCAGGCGGGTGCACCCCAGAGGGGCGGCCGCGCGCCCGCGACCCCGGCCCCTGGGGGCCTGCACCCCTCGCGCTCGCCGCGGTTATTTTTAGGAAGTCGGAAATCAAAGATGGCTGGAGGTCAGGCCCCGAAAGGTTAGGGCGAAGATCCGCAGGCGGCAAAGCCCAGGGAGAAAAAGCCAAAACCCTCAGTAAATTCTGAAAAGGGGCAATACTGGGCCCTCCTCCCCCACCTCCTCGGGCCCTCCACGGAGCGGGTGGCTCGCACCCCAGCTCCGGGAGGTGGGGAGAGGTCGCGCCCCCTCCCCCCGCTTGGCCCGGGAGGGGCGCGAGCAACAGATCGCCCTCCCCCCGGGGGGCTCTTCTAGGGGTGTGCCCCTTCTCCAGCCTCCTAGAAAAGCCCCCAAGGGGTGAAGGAAAAGGTGGGGACCCTCGGGGTCTTTCTTTTAAAAGCGGCGCCCGAGAGGGAGGGAACCTAAGTTACAAGTGGGGGGGGGGAGGTTACTACTAGCGAGGGGAGTGGAACCAATTAAGAGAGGGGCTAGGAACGAGAAGGGAACCTTTCAGGAATAAGAGGGACAAGAGGGGGTGGGGGGGGGGGGCAATCTTACAAGAGGGGCCGGACCTGGGGGGGGAACTACCACGAGAGGGGGGCGGGGAAAGAGTAGAAAAAGAAAGGGGGGGGGGGGGGGGGGATGAGGGTGACTCTCTTCTCTAGGACCGAGCCCCCAGATCTGGGTTCCAGAATCTGCGCTACAAGCCGCTGGCTCCCCGAAGCTCGCGCCTTGGAGGGTCCCACGAACGTCCGGGAAACTGCACGCCCCCGGTGCGCGCCCCCAGCCCCACTCACCCGGCTCCCCCGTCGCCGGCGCCGCTGGGGCCGCATCTGCAAACTCCGCGGCCGGCCGCTGCGGCAGCTGCTCGCCCTGGTCCTCCTCGGAGTTGATGTGCTGGGGTTTCGCCTGCTTGCGCCTCGACATGGTGCGAGCATCGGGCCGCCTGGAGAGCCGCGGTAATTTGCCCACTCCGCCACAAATTCCTGGAGTTAGGAAATTTACCCCCCTTCGGCCAGAACGCGCATGTCCCAGTAATTATTATTATCAATAATGCATTGCGATTTATCATGAGCCCTGACAGCTGATTGGCCTGGGTCCAAGACCTCAGAGATCATTTAAATAAGCCCTCATTGATCAGGGAGGGGCGAGGCATTCTGGGCTTTGTAGTCCGGCCCTACAGGCGACAAAGGCGTGTTCATCTGGGGAGGGCAACTAATTAGCATCCGGGCTCAGATTGGCTAGATCGTGCACGAAATCGGAGGGGGACCCGTCCTCGCCCCCGCTCTCTGAGTCCTTGGAGAGAAGAATGAAAATAATTGTGTGCTTATTAAAAACTAGGCGCTTCCGTAAAAGTTTTGGAACGAGCGTGTTTGGCAGTGGGCTCCAGAAATTACTTTTGTAAGGCTGATATCCGCGCAAGCCCAGGTCGGAAGGGCTTTTCGGTGGCATAGTTTGGCTCGATTTTTACATCTACCAAAAGAAGTCACAAACAAAAAAGCTGAGATAGGACCCCTGTCTCCTTAGATCTTATTTTTTATTGAAATGTTTAAATTGAATTTCGAGATGCCTGAAGGATAATGGAAAGGGTGTTTTATTCAACCTTACCAATCCATCTCACCCCTTAAAGTGGCCTTGGACTTTCCAGAATTTCAGATCATTTATTTCCTTTAAATACTAAATAATAGCACCGCCTCCCCCCCATTCATATTCACAAGGATTCGTTTGTTGTTGCAGTGCGACCTTGATTTTTGCTTTGGGGGTTTATTTTTACTCTAAAATGACTGGATGCTAAATACAGACAAGGCAGATTCAAGGCGAGTATAGTCAGAGATAATATCAAAACAGCAAGCAATTGCATTCCCCCCCCCCCCCCAAGCCATAAATGTCTGATAACATCATATTTTATTACGGAGACAATGTTCTTAACATCTCCCCCGAAATAGCAATGAGTCCTGTCAGAGTAACTGGTTATGGGTAATCTTAACCATTATTGAAATTTTTTGCATGGCTTCATTATGGAAAAGGGATTTAGTTCAAAGCGATTGGGTCATCCTGACCCGGACGCCTGGCACTTTCTAAAACTGTGTGTGCATATTACATGCACATATATCGATACAGTAAATAGGTATTTAATTCCACCACCTTGTGCAATGTAAATGGTCAGTAAGCGTTGAGCCAAGATGAAATTTGCAGCCTTCTGAGCCTTCGATTGGTGTTTCCATATGATGCCTCTGGGCCTGAGTCTTTATTTGGCATTTGCTTCATTGTAAGAGACTGTGCAACTGTAAACCACCCACATTTGTGCCTTACATTTTCTCGATTAGTTATATATCAAGTTCCCAGCTTGTAAGAGTTTCTTGTAAGCTCATCAGAAACACAAGCCCAGAGTGCTGGGCTCATAAATACATTCACCTGGGTGTTTGGACATCCCAAGGCAGAAAATAAATCAGTTTGATCATCTTTTTGATATTCATGGCCGTCAATAAAGACTTACTGAAGGAAGGTTAACCTCCAGTTTTTGAATCTGTTTGAAAATGTTTTGCATTGTTTTATGTAAGTCCCCTAAAGCAAAAAAGATAGAATTAACAGTCAATGGCCAAAGTTGGGAAGGTACGAATTTGGCTTAATAATACATAGAAGCCATTTAGAATTCTCATACTGAGTAAAAAGGCCAATTAACACCTGCCTTGCTGACTAATTTACTTCTATTCCCAACACCTTTGCTGTTTAACATAGCGTGGTGGGACATGTAAATGACAAGCCTAAATGAATGTACAATAGGTTTACAGCTCAAGCCATGTTAGTGGCTTAAGAAAAACTTCATTAAAGATACGGTTGCTTATATTTATTTATTTTAGTTGATGATCGTTTCATCATTTCTACTTAGAACGAGGTCATAAAACTGCCTCTTGTGTCTCCAAGTGGTGATGATAACAATTATTGTTTGAGCCCCGGTTGTATGCCTCAGACTCGCTAAAGGCACGCTCCTTTGTTTCATCTTCCCAGGGAGGTCAGCATTGCTTTGTCCACCTGGAAAATGAGGAAACTGAGGCTCAGAGATGTCAGGTGACTTAAATAGGAAGTGTCTGAGCTGGGGGTCAATCCCTAAACCCAGCTCCAAAATTATTCTTATATCCCACACCAGTCATGCATCCGAAGCTGAATATAGACAAGACGATTGAACAAGAAAAAAATGGTGGTAAAAGAAAACATGTTAAGTGAAGCATGTCCTGAAAATCCCAGGGTCTGTAGAAGTAAATTCCACAGGTAAAATCCAGGAGAGATTTTCCTCAAACGGAAACCTTCCATGAACGCCGTGTCAAGAAAAGAAAGACGCAGTACACGTTTTGAAATCTGCTTCCAATGGTGAGCTGCATCGAAGAGCCAGGGGCAGGAGGTAAAGCCACCGGAGCAGAGCAGAGAGAGGGTAAATGCAGACAGCAGGACTATGGGCAACTCCCTAATCAAAGGTAAGTTTTCTGATTATTTAATACTCCTTAAACAACCAAAAGACCTGGGTGGGACCAGAGTTAGGAGAAAAAAAAAAAAAAAAGGATTGAGGCCCCCCCGTTGACTCTACTGAGTGTCCAACTCTTGATTTAGGCTTAGGTCATGATCTTAGGGTTGTGGGATCGAGCCTCAAGTTGGGGTCCGTGCTGAGTGTGTAGCCTGCTTAAAATTTTCTCTGTCTCTCTCTCTCTCTCTCTCTCTCTCCCTCAGCTTCTCTCCCCCACTCTTGCTCTCTCTCAAAATAAAATAAATCTTAAAAAAAAAAAAAGATCAAAGCAAGAGATATTAAGCTTTCGTTAGGTGACTGGGCTTATATAATCCAATCATTCTCACTGTTTGCCCCAGGCAGAAATTGTTGGGAAATTATTGTTTTTACTGCTTATGTATTTATTTATTTATGTACTTAGAGAATGAGAGATCATGTGAGGGTGGGGGCTGGGGGACAGAAAGAGAGGGAGAGAGAGACTCCCAAGCAGGCTTCTCACTATCAGCGTAGAGCCTGACGTGGAGCTCGATCCCACGAAGCCAATCGTGAGATCATGACCTGAGCCAAAATCAAGTGCCGGATGCTTAACCGACTGAGCCCCCAGGTGCCCCGGGAAATTCATTTCTTGTTCTATCTTTCAGGCAGGCGCTCTATGAAAACCGAGGCTTTACTGTCAATGAGAATCTTCGGGATACATAATCCTATGGCCTCCTCATTAAAATCCTTTTTTATTCCTGCTTCAAGATGGGAAAACAAGCTCAGAGCGACAAGTATAAGCCGGATGTGTGAATGCTATGACTGTCCAGTTAAAGGGTGTAGGTCCCTGTTGCAGTCAGCGCATCTACCCTGTTCTGCAAAACTTCCCCGTCTGCTTCACCCGGCCCTCCCCTACTAAGCGTCCAGCCTCAGTGCAGAGTTCCCTGCCTACCACCCACCTTTCCTCATCCAAATCGGGTCTCAACTACTTATCTTCTAATTCTTTCATAGCATGGTTCAAAATGTATGATTATAGATTTCATTGTATATCTGTCTGTTGCTTGTTTTTTCCACAGTGCAAGCCATGACATTAAGGCAGACCCCTTCGCCACCGAGTTCCTGGCGCTTAGCCATGGCAATGGAACACAGAAGTCACAATAAGTGATAATGAATGAATCCGTCAATGGCCAATGACTCTGCAGGCCAGAATATCAAAATAAAGTATTAAAAGGTAATTCCTGTTGGTGAGAATGTAAATTAGTACAGCTACGTGTAAAACAGTATGGCGGTTCCTCAAAAAATCAAACACGGAATTACCATATGACGTTGCATTTCCAGTTGTGGGTATGTGCCCAAAAGAACCAAAAACCAGGGACGTGAAGAGATCTTTGTATGCCTATGTTGATAACAGCATTATCCACAATAGCTAAAAGGCGGAAGCCACCCAAGGGTTGATCAACAGATGAATGGATACGTAAAATGTGGTGTAAACATACAAAGAAATATCATCCAGCCTTAAAAATGAAAGAAATTCTGACACCTGCTCCAACATGGGTGACTCAGGGACATCATACTAAAGGAAACAAGCTGGTCACAAAAAGACAAATACCATTTGATTCCACTTATATGAGGTACTTAGTGAGGGGGGGGGGATGGAGAGTTAGTTGTTTAATGGGTACGGAGTTTCAGTTTTGCAAGACGGAGACAGATCTGGAGATTGCACAGCAATGTGAATGTTCTTAATACCACTGAGCAGTGCACCTAAAGACAGTGAAGATAGTAAACTTTTACCATCTTTAGGTTAAAGAATTTTATTTTGTTTTCTCATAGTTGGGGGGAAAAAGGCAATTGCAAAGTGATGGCTGCCCAATTGTAGTACTCTATTACAAAGTATCAAACTTCCAACGGGTGGGTTTTATGACATGTAAAGCATACCTAATAGAAGCTGTTTTGAAGAAGGCGATTAGATAGTTGGTTATCCCTGTAATTGAAAGGGCCATAAGTACGGCGCTGGTTTTTTCCTATGTGGGATTCCCAGCATCGCAAGCTTGAAAAGGCTGAAGTGCAAGGCTGGTGTGTCCATAAATCATGATCTACGACTGCAAAAGTATGCCCCTTTGGGTCTCTAATTATTCGTGCCAGGAAACGGCCATGTGGACCGGCATGGTCACCCCAGCTGCTTTAATTTGGGAAATGTAAGGTTTGGATTCCGGAAGTATTCTCAGCATGGCTCAGCCTCTTGGAGGCAGCCGACTTTCATCGATTTGATATCTGCCTGCCTCCTGGAAGGCTTTATTTCTGGAAGGAACTCTTCAAATTCTGGAGATTTAGAAGTCGAGCTAAAATCGCTTAAGAAATCATGCTTGTAATTCACCGCGAGGGCTTTATGATGGGGCCACATGTCCACTTTTCTGAGTGTCCTGGCCCGGAGCCCCTCCGTTGGGATGATTTATGGTTGCAAAGTCTGGCTAATTGCGATAATCACCACTTAACTAATGATAGTCCCCCTCCCTCGTTTTGATATCTCTCTGCTTGTTGCCATTTTATCAATCCCAAATTGGTATCGAACAATTTCCTGCTCTAATGAGCCTTCCTAGTTGCTGCTAATATATGGAAGCCTGTACGTGTACATTCAAAAAGAAAAAGAGAAAGTATTAATACTCCAGAGAGTTCGTTAAAGCAGGAATGAAGTGCAGCAAGGAGAATTGCCCCTGCAGATTCTTCAGTTGGAGAGTGGATCTGACGGCCACTTATGTGCCTCAGCCACTTGACTAGCTCACTCCAGTCCAGGCATGCAGATCTTGAGGTCAATCTCAGGCACTCACGTGCTGGAGAGAATGTTGGGTCTCTGAGTCCACAGCACAGGTTCTCAATGGGGACGGGGGGAGCGATTTTTCTCTCTCCCCAACCAGGGGACATTTGGCAATGTCTGGAGCCGGTTTTGGGTTGTCACAACTCAAGAGTGCCACTGGCGTCTAGACGGTAGAGGCCAGGGATCCTGCTAACAGCCTCCGATGCCCAGGACGCCACCCCCCACCCCCAACAAGAAATGATCTGATCCCAAGTGTCGATAGTGCCAGAGTTGAAAAACCAGGTCTATAGGAAGTATGACTTCAAGACCATGGCACCCACCTGATACGTTTGTTTCTTTTTTAACAGCAAAACATCTTCTAATACAATTTAAAATGCGAAATCACAATCAAATCCTTTTATCTTTTCCAGGGGAGCCTTCTTCACCTCCCCCAACTAAATCAAACCCCTGCATTCCTGCCTTTTCCCTCAAGGATTGCACAACTGCAATCTTATATTCGCTTGTGGGATGATTTGAGTAATTTATCTGCTTCCTCTGTAGATCAGAAAAAGATAAGATTCTAGTGAATTTTCTTCTAATCTTTCCTCCATGAATATCATACCTGTAACACAATCGAGATCAATTTGAAAATAGAGTCCGGCGTTCTGTTTATTTCACTGAACCAGGGTGCCACAAGCCTTTCCCACCACATTAAAAAACAAACACACCGTAAATGTGTTTTACAATGCAATTTTTCACTCTGTGAACGAATTCTTAATTTGCCTCAGCAGCGCCCGTTATTACATTCGAATTGTTTGCCTTTATTACGGATAATATTTCGGTGAACCTCCTGTGCATACAGCTCTGTTCAAATTTTGGATTTCTTTCCCCGCGGCCTCATGTCCTGAGTTTTTCTGAAACGAATGTTGGTATTTCACAGATTCACAACCCTTCAAGAGGTTTTTCCAAATACTATCTTACTCCCTTTGCGGGCTCTTGTGCAAGACGTGTGCCTTGGTAACATGAGTGATCAAGCTAAATGGCTAAGCCCATAAACATGCTTATCAGGACACTCACATATTTCGTAACCGGACAGGAGAAATATATAGATTTTCAAAAGCAAGTTGAAGGTTCAATTGATTGAACAACTTTTCAGCGAAAAACGCTTTTCCACTCCATTTCCTTCTTTAGCAGTTCTGATTCATTCTTTACTGAAAACATTTCTGTATTGGCACCCGCAACCTTTTCTAAAGGTTTCTCCTGCTTTTTTTAATCTACCAGACACAAATACTGCCTCCCTCTCCCCAAAAGTGCTTGTTCTGAACTCTGTCTTTAAAAAAAAAAAATCACCGAGAAGGCACTGCTGTAAATTTGCCACAAGTGTTCTTTATTATAACAAACCTTTAGAGAGCTAAAAGCCCAGCACGCAGGAAAGTTTACTGTCATAAATATCTCCCCGTCTTCGCAATATAAATTATAATTGAAAATAAACTTGTCAGGGAATTCTCCCCAACACACAAAAAGTGAGACCGTTGGAGCGAGGCAATTAAGAATGTTAATTGGCACAGAGAGAAAAGCAAAGGACAGTCATTGTTAAGATAACTGGTCTATAAACACCTAAATGGATTTTGTGAACGGGAAGAAAGGATCATCTTTTGACCATGAAAGGGAATATAAAATGTTCTTTTCTTTGTTTTAATGTGTGGGGAGATTTTAACTTCTTCTTTTTTTCATCCCAGACTCCGAGGTCAACAAACGGCCCGGTCCCCGTCCGGTTGGCTCACCGAAGGACCGGGGATACCAAAGTGGAGGCGAGAGGTGGGGGCCAAGCCAAGGACGCACCCAAGAGCAGAAGGAGGCAAATGTTAAAGAAGAAAAATACAGTGGCATGATGAGTGCAGGGGAATACAGCAAAGACAGCAAAAAAGAAGGAATCCTATTCCAAGGAAACAGAACGGGAGTTAAGCACAGGGAAGAACGAGACAGTTTTCATTCAGTTCTCACCCCCCAGGTGATCTCAGAGTTAATGTGTGAAAGCCACGACGTGGACAAGCCCACGAAGACAGACTTCGGTGTGGGTCTTGCCCTTGCAATTTCTGTCCAGGCTGTCTCAGTCTCTCCATGTCTTGTTTGCTTGTGGTCTCTGTGGGGAGACTAATGTCTGCTTATGGCATTGCCTCTTCAGTAAAGTCTAGGGCATATAACTGGTGTTCAGGAAACATCTACCATCATCACACACATTGTTTCGGGCAGGAATATTTATCTGAGGATTCTCATAATATTAAGTTGACCCACAATACATGTGTTAGTTCGGGGATCAGAATTACTTGATTTACTAGGTCATTCATGCCTCCATTTAATGAGTCATCCTTTTGCCCACTGTGTACCAGGACTTGAGCTAGGTGCCCAGAATGTTAGAGATGAAAATTTCAAAGAGTCACAATCTCATATGTGTGAAAGCTTAACATCAGCATTGTGGGCTCATGCAAAAACGGACCTATGTAGGGGCACCTGGGTGGCTCAGTCAGTTAAGTGTCTGACTCTTAAAAAAAATTTTTTTTTTAACGTTTTATTTATTTTTGAGACAGGGAGAGACAGAGCATGAACGGGGGAGGGTCAGAGAGAGAGGGAGACACAGAATCCGAAACAGGCTCCAGGCTCCGAGCTGTCCGCACAGAGCCCGACGCGGGGCTCGAACTCACGGACCGCGAGATCATGACCTGAGCCGAAGTCGGCCGCTTAACCGACTGAACCACCCAGGGGCCCCTTAAGTGTCTGACTCTTGATCTCAGCTCAGGTCATGATCTCTCACAGTTCATGAGATTGAGCCCCATGTCGGGCTCTGTGCTGATAGCCCAGAGTCTGCTTGGGATTCTCTCTCTCTCCCTCTCTCTCTGCCTCTCCCCCACCCTCTCAAAATACATAATAAATGGACATTTTTTAAAAATTGTGATCCGTGATACATGGACTCTACCTAGAATGGGGCTGGGAGTGAGTTGAAGTCATGAAAGGCATAAATGAGGACACATCCCCTTCCAGACTAGACACGACATGACAGGGGCCGTGGTCATCACATTCACCATTGCATAAGCAAATACCTTTAATATATGTCAAAAGCAAGGGCTGCAAAAAGTTAAAGCAAGGTAAAGGGATAGAGAACGTCAGTGGATGCTTTTTCGTAGGGTGGTCAGGAAAGGATTCACTGATAAGAAGACATGTGAGCAGAGACATGAAGGAGGTGAGCCAGGCAGATAACTATGGGAAGAGCATTCCAGGCAGAGGCAACAGACAGTGCAAAGGCCCTGAGGCAGGAACATGTTTGACGTGTTTGAAGAAGCTTAAAAAGGCCAGTGGAGCTGGAGTAAAGTGAGAGGTCATGGGGGTGGAGTTGTATGGCTTTAGTAATCTAGATTTTTTGTGTGTGTGTGTGTTTTTTTTTTTTCCAATGAAAAAAATTGTGAAATATACATAACATAGAATTCAATATCTTAATCC
Source organism: Panthera uncia (assembly GCF_023721935.1). Lineage (NCBI taxonomy): Eukaryota > Metazoa > Chordata > Mammalia > Carnivora > Felidae > Panthera > Panthera uncia. Next base: position 10,029,399 of record NW_026057578.1, on the reverse strand, counting down.
TTTTTAATCGTACAGTTTAGTGGCATTACGAACATTCACATTGTTGTGCAAGCTCCAAAAGTGTTTCCATCTTGAGTAACTGAAACTCCATGAAACTCTATTCCCATTAGATCATAACTCTCCACGTGCCCCTCCCTCCACTAACAGTGCATGGCAGTTCCCATTTCTCTGCATCCTCACCAGCATGTGTTACTGTGTGCGTATGTATGTGTGTGTGTGTTTATGTAAGTAATCTCCACACCCAATGTTGGGCTCAAACAACCCCGAGATCGAGAGTCGCATGCTCTTCTGACTGAGCCAGCCCTGTGCCCCTCTTTTGCCTTCTGTTTTTTTTTTTTTTACAGTAACCATCTGACAGGTGTGAGGCAGGATCTCATTGTGGTCTTGATTTGCAGTCCCCTAATGATTGGTGAGACCGAGCATCTTTTTCCAGGCTTTATATATGCATTTTTCTCCCAAACAAAAGCTGCTGTCATTGTCCATTTATTTTAAGGGTCTTCTCACAGTGGCACCTTACCAGACAGATACCCCAACAAATACTAGGGCATTTCAAGGAGGCGAAGCAGAACTCAGAAGCGGTGATGAGTAGAACGCTTAAGGAAGTCTTAATCGGCCTGCACCAAAACCATCTAAGAGTTGAAATATTTACTAGGCTTCATCTTAATGCTAAGACCATAGCAGTATAACCCTCCCCCCTCTTTTTGTTTTTTGAAAGAACATTTTTTTTTTTTTTCATTAGTGAGATGAAAAGTTGTTGGAGGGTTTTGAGCAGAGGAATCACACGTCTTCCTTAGATTTAGGAGAGCTCTGAATATGCCGCGGTACACAGGGGCATGCGGGGGTGGGGAAAGTGGATGGGGGAAGGGCAGGGAGGATGCCCGGGCAGTAGTCCAGGAGGGACAGGATGGAGGCTGGGATCCAGGCAGAAGTGGTGGCCGGGGGGGAAGCACTTGGACTGAGGGATGTGCCGTGATTGTTTGGCTGACAGGGCTTGCTATGAGACAGGGAGGTCAAGGGTGACTCCTAGGGCTGTGCCCCAAGCACCCGGAAGGAGGCAAGTGCCGTGTGCACGAACGGGGAAGGCTGTGGGAGAAGCCGATTTCCCAGCCTGGAACGAGAGACTTCACTCACTCGGGACTTACGTCTGAGATGCCAATTTGACATTCAAGTTGAAAAGCCCTATCAGGAGGAGGATAGATCAGTCTGGAGTTCAGGGGTGAAGCCCAGGAGTCCGATGACAACGGCATGAGATGGTATTTGAAGCCGCAGGACCGGCTGGGACCTTCTGAGGGAGGGAGATAAGGAAGAGACAAGTGCAAAGCTGAGGCCTGGGGACCTCCTGACTTGAAAGGAGGGAGGCTGAGGAGGAACGTGCAAAGGTGCCCGGGAAGGAGGAGCCAGTGAATCAGAAGGACGGAGAGTGAGCCGTCCAGGAAGCCGAGAAAGGAACGTGCCTCGTAAGGAGGGGCCGATCCACTGTCTGTCAAGGCAGACACGCCCTGGGCTGACCACTGAGTTGGGGCAACATAAAGATGGACAGTCATCAAGAGCGACTCCGTGGACGGGGAACCTGGGGGGCTCAGTCGGTTGAGCATCCAACTCTTGATTTCAGCTCATGTTGTGATCCCAGGTTTGTGAGATAGAGCCCCATGTCTGTGCTGAGCATGGAGCCTGCTTAAGATTCTCTCTCTCTCTCTCTCTCTCTCTCTCTCTCTCCCTCTACCTCTCACAATCTCTCTCTCTCAGAAAGAAAGAAAGGAAGAGAGACAAAGAAAGAAAGAACAAAAGAAAGAAAGAAAAAGAGAAAGAAGAGAAAGAAAGAAAAAGAACAAAAGAAAGGAAGAGAGAAAGACAAAGAAAGAGAGAAAGAAAGAAACAACAAAAGAAAGAAAGAGAAAGAAAGAAGAAAGAGAAAGAGAAAGAAAGAACAAAAGAAAGAAAGAAAAAAAGAAGAAAGAGAAAGAGAGGTAAAAGGAAGAAAGAGAGAAAGACAAAGAGAGAAAGAGAAAGAAAGGACAAAAGAAAGAAAGAGAAAGAACAAAAGAAAGGAAGAGAGAAAGACAAAGAGAAAGAGAAAGAAAGGACAAAAGAAAGAAAGGAAGAGAGAAAGACAAAGAAAGAGAGAAAGAAAAAAAGAAAGAGAAAAAACAAAAGAAAGAGAGAAAGACAAAGAAAGAGAAAGAAGGAACAAAAGAAAGAAAGAAAGAAGAGAAAGAGAGGAAGAACAAAAGGAAGAAAGAGACAAAGAGAGAAAGAGAAAGAAAGAAAGAGAAAAAGAACAAAAGAAAGAAAGGAAGAAAGACAAAGAAAGAAAGAACAAGAGAAAGAAAGAAAGAGTAAGGAAGGGAGAGTTGCTGAGAAAGGAAGGGGGAAGCGGTCTCCCAGGAGACTGGGAACATGAATGGAAGAGGGAAATGCAGGGAGGGGACCGGGCCCACGTGGGTGGTGGCACATTTGAAGAAAAGTTCTCAGGATTGTGTGTTTCTTCCCCGAGTCTTCGGCTGTTTCCACGAAGGCGCAGAAGGAGCGAAGAGTCAGATGTAGCCCGGGCTGGGTTACGCCAGCAGAGGAAGAAGAGAGCAAGGGTGTTCAGGGTGAAGGTCGGGTGTGTAGGGCAGAACAGCACCCACGCCTGGCAGGGCAGGAAGGGGTGACGAGGAAAACGGTGAGGGCCAGCAGATGCAGAAGTTATGGGAAGGGCAAGGAACCGGTGGGCTTGGGGTCTCAAAGGGACTGAGCTAGAAAGATGCTGGGACGACGTTGAAGGGGGAGAGGTTTGAAATTGGGGTGCTGGGGGTGAGGTCATTATCGGGAACGAGGAGAGTCTGAGCACAGGGTGTGTGCCAGGCCCCCGAATGGAGAGGTGGTCTCGGAACTCAGCACCCAGGCCACGCAAAGGACCCTCGTCATAGGTATAGACAACGCCAAGAATCCTTACAGGTGAGCGAGATACCGAGGGGCAGGATCTCAGGGGTGCGCGGAGGATGTAGTGGGGAGGGGGTGTGGACACGAATAACTGAGTCCTGGGCCCCCAGTGGGCTGAACGGTTTGAAGGAGGAAAAAGGGGTAATTGAGGGAATAAGCAATGAGCTCACGTAACCTAACTCCAGGACGGTGGCGTTGAGACAGCTGGAGGGGAAGCAGTGTCCCCAGGGCAGAACCGAGGGTCGCTTAGAACAAAAGGATGGGGGGGACACTCAGGAAAGGATGAGCATAAGGGAGATTTTGCCATGAGAGACCAGAAGACACTGGAGAAAGTTGGGGGTTGGGGGTTGGGTGGAGATCGGGTCGTAGAAGTAACTGGATTTGTGGAATTAGTTATTCGGGGTCCGGCACGGTCCTAACCACTGCGCATGTATCTAATCATTTATCCTGGGGGGCAATTATTATTATTATTATCATAATCATTTTCCAGGTGAGGACGAGGATATGAGGAAAGTAAGTGACCTGCCCAGGGTCTCACGGTCTTAGGCCAACATTCAGAACTAGGCAACTTCCTCAGGACCGTACCAGGGATCAAGCGGCCTGAAGGTCAAGTCCACCTGACATTTCTTTGTGCGTGAGCAGCAAGCTTTACAGATGAACATTCACCGTCTATTTGGGGACGAGAAACATGTACTTTGAACCCCAAACAGAATGTTATCGTCCCACACAATTCCATTCTTTTCATCAGTAGATCTGTATTAGGAAAAATTATAATCAGTTATTATTATGTTTTGTACTTCATTCGTTGAAAATTTGTGAAAATCAAGGGGCGCCTGGGTGGCTCAGTCGGTCAAGGGTCCGACTTCGGCTCGGGTCAGGATCTCACGGTTTCAAAGAGCGAAGGGTCGGGGCACCTGGGTGACTCAGTCGGTTGGGCGTCCAACTTCGGCTCAGGTCGTGATCTCACACTCCGTGAGTTCGAGCCCCACGTCGGGCTCTGTGCTGACGGCTCAGAGCCTGGAGCCTGCTTCCGAGTCTGGGTCTCTGTCTCTCTCTGCCCCTCCCCCGCTCTCACTCTGTGTGTGTGTCTCTCTCTCTCTCAAAAATAAATAATAAACATTTTAAAAATTAAAAAAAAAAAGAAAATTTGTGAAAATCTTTTTTTTTTCCCCCTCTTGTGTAAGAATCTGCAGAATATCCTCAGTTTTGCCTCTTGGCCTGCAAAACCTAACATGTTTCATCTGACCCTTTACAGGAAAAGTTTTCTGACCTCTGGACTATGTTCAAAGAGCTCTCAGTGGAGGAAATGCTCAGCAACTGTCAGAGTTTTTTTTAGCTTTTTAATTTATTTTAATTTTTTTAATTTTTATGACTTTTATTTTTCAAGTAGGCTCCAAGCTGAATGCCAAACGTAGGGCTTGAACTCACAACCCTGAGCTTAAGAGTTGCACGCTCTACCTACCCAGCCAGCCAGGTGCCCTAAATGTTAGTTGTCATTGTTGACCTCAGGATGATCATTGGTGCCCAATTCGTAGGAACTTAACAACAATCTGGCTGTGAGTCAAGCCCTGTGGTGTTTGCCCAAAAGGTATTAGATAAATGTTAGCTTTTGAATGAATTGGTAGGCGGGAGGAGAGAGGGGGTAGGTTGAAATTGATAGCATCTTTCACCATGACAGAGAACATAGCAAGAGAGGGTGAGTCAGAAACAGTGAATTTAGTTTCAGAAATGGGTTCATTTGGTCAGCGTAGACCCACACAGCCTTAACTGACTCTGAACAAATCTGCGATTGCCCTTCATGTCTGACCCCTGATAGGAAATTCCATAGCTCTGCAGAAAGCCCTGTATACCTCTGGGATATTTTTATAGGGAATATAAAAGACTGGGTGTGGTTGGGAGGTGTGGGAGAAGGTTCTGGAGGGCGGGTCCCGTGAGAAGAGTTTATCAGGAAAGACCAGTATTTACTGGTTCCAACTAAATTGAAGGCAATGTGCCCTTATGTAAATGTCCTCACGTTTCTGAGAAACAGATTTCACTATTTCCATTTTATAGAGGCAGAAACCAAGGATGGGGAAATTTGTGATGTGTCCCAGGCCACACACCTTGGAAGCAGCCAATGCGGGCTTTGGGTCAGCTTGTCTGCCTGTCAGTCATCCGTTTGCTTCCTTGTACAACTCACGGGGCAGGCAAGGTTCTAGGCCCCACAATTCAGCAATAGAACTCCTGCCTCTTGGAGCTCACGGCCCAGTGGGGAAGACAGACAATAAACAAGTAAATTATACACCAAATAAGTCCAGATTGTTCTCTAGGTCACGAAGGGAATAAACAGGGTAAGATAATACGAGACTGGCTTGGAGGTGGAGGCCACCTGAGTTGGGATGTTCATGGGTGACCGCTCCGAGCTCAGGGAAGAATGTTCTTGAAAACAGGAAGGGCCCCAAGGCAGGAAGGAGCTTGAACAGTCTGAAGATCAGAAATGAGGAGGGTCTGGAAACTCAAACCGGGAGAAGGTTGCAAGACCCTGGCTCGGCCTTGGAGACGGCCAGACTCTGGAATTAGGCAGTTGGGGGTCAGAGCCTCCATCGTTGGCTAGCTGGGCACTGGTTGGCACCTCTCTGAGCCCCCGTTTCTACAACTGTGAAGGGGGAGGAACAGAGTTCCTGCTTCACAGGGATGTTGTTGTCAGGATTAAATGAGATTATGCGTTTTACTTCTGGGGGTGAGGTATGCTCCTTCAGTGATGGCGCTGGTCAGCCCCACACTCAGACAGGATGGAGGGAGAGTGGCCTTTGTTTTGTTATTTATCCCCTTTTATACTCCTCTCTTCTACACCATTCGTCCTACTTGTAGGGGGGGGCCCAAGATCCCACCTGTTACAGGAGAATAATCCACTTCCAAATGAATTGCTCAGTTGTTGGGAAAACAGAAGATCTGCCTTTTGTAAATTGCAACATGGCGGCCAAGATTTTGAATGACCCATGTAAATGAGACATGAACTCTGGGGCTCATAATCTTAGCGCTGTGATCCATAAGTAGGTTCCCTGTGGGGCGCCTGGGTGGCTCAGTCGGTTGTGCGTCCGACTTCGGCTCAGGTCATGATCTCGCAGTCTGTGAGTTCGAGCCCCGCGTCGGGCTCTGTGCTGACGGCTCAGAGCCTGGAGCCTGCTTCGGATTCTGTGTCTCCCTCTCTCTCTGCCCCTCCCTTGCTCATGCTCTGTCTCTCTCTCTGTCAAAAAAAATAAACATTAAAAAAAAATTCCATTAAAAAAATTCCATTAAAAAAAATTCCGTAGGTTCCCTGGGTGCTTGTGTCATCTAACATCGCATGCCAAATTTGGGGTATTTTCCTGGGGGTGAAGGGAGGGGCTCTGGGCTCACCTGCCAATGTCGTAAATCGAAACCCAAGAAACCTTCAACAGGAGGCAAGAAACTATGGAGATGGGCAAAGCCAGAGACCTTCCGAGGCAGGAAATCCCTCCCCACAGGGTCCTTGCTCTGCTCTGGCTCATCTGCCTGGGGCCTCGTCCCCACTCTGCTCAGCTGCCCGTCCCCTCTGGTCTTTGCTCAAGTCCTGCAGCCAGGCTCCTGCCTTTGTTTCACTTTTCCCTCTGCTACGCACACCTGCTGCAGAGACCCACGTGGCCAGGTGCCTGACTTCCCGGAGTCTCTGCACTCATGTCCCTTTTCCAGAACCTTCCGTGACCACCCCCCTGGGCAACAGCATCCTGCTGCCTTCAAGATCCTCCTGACCATAGACTTCCTGTCCCTGGTCCTGCTTGAGTTTCTCTGCGTGGCACCATCCCACCCTGTCCTAAGTGTTTGCCATTTATTTATTCATGTCCCATGGTCTCCTTCTTAGAATTTAGGCTCCCTGCCTTTGTCCGGTGTCCTCACGGCTATATCCCCACCTCCTGCTACAGTGTAGGGCAGACAGTAGATGCTTGAGAATTGTTTGTGAATGAATGAGTGCATCCAGGAATAACTGGGCTTACACATTCGGTTGGGCAAGTGGGGGCTTCCCCCCTTCTGATGGAGTCCCCCTCCTGTGTTCCTTGGAGCGCTAGGTGGGGAAGGGGAGATGTTCAGATACTTGAGGACGGAAGGCTCTAGGGCCTAGAGAAAGTGGAGCGTGGTTTAATCTGTGGTTGTGCTTCTGGGGCTAGGGCAAGGGAATCCGTGAGCCATCTTGACAAGAGTGTTGTTCACAAGCAGGGGTGAGAACCGGCACTGCCCGGTTTGGCAGAAATAGGAGAAAATCCCGGAGTGAGCAAGAAAGGAGGAAGAAGCGAGCGGGAAGGACCTACCGTTCGACCCGTTTTACAGATGAGCAAACAAAAGGCCCAGAGAGGTCAAGGGACCTTCCCGGGTTCCCGGAGTCTGCATTTGAACCTGCACCTGCATTTGAACGTTCGAGAGCTTGGCCCGTCAATTGCAGCCAGCACCCGCTTCTTGCCTTTGCTTTCAGGCAGGACCTTAAGCCAGTCGCCTCAAACCATTCTGGTGTCTGAGCTGGAGAATCAAACAGGAAGCATCTGAGGGTGGAGTTGTAGGTGTGTCCCAGCGTGGGGAAAAAAAAAATCTCTTTCTAGAATTTCGGGACTCTGCCATCTCCTGTGTTATGCTTATATTCTAATATCCTCTGTATTTCAGCCTCCTCCCCGCTTTCCTCTATTCTTTTGTTCTTTAGTGTTTGTGCTTGAAGTCTCGTGGGTGTGGCTGAAAAAAATCTGCACTGGAGGCATGGAAGTTTGTTGCTTAATTTATCAGGTGACTTAATATCACCAGTTATTGTGATACAAATGTTCGTTTCTAGGTCAGAGTTTTTGAGCCCTTTGTACGTGTAAATGAAGCTCTTCTCTAAGGCCGAGATTTTTTTTTTAAATCAATATTCTTCTTCTTTTTTTTTTAGTTTATTCATTTATTGAGAGAGAGAGAGAGAGAGAGAGAGAGAGAGAGAGAAGGCACAGAGAGACCATCCCAAGCAGGCTCTGCACTGTCAGCGTGGAGCCCAAGGAAGGGCTCAAAATCACAGAACTGTTAGATCATGACCTCAGCCGAAACCAGGAGTCGGACGCTTAACTGACTAAGCCACCCAGGCACCCCTAAGACAACAATTTTTAACTATGAAATTTATTGTCAAATTGGTTTCCATACAACACCCAGTGCTCATCCCAAAACGTGCCCTCCTCAATACCCATCACCCACCCTCCTCTCCCTCCCACCCCCCAAGACAACAATTTTTAACCGCAGTCTAAGGTCTGAGGGATGGGGCCACGAACGCTTTGCCACCGTGTAAAACATTTTGTGCACGCCTGCATATTCTTTTCCCAGGGAGAGAAGTCACAGCTCTTACCAAATCTTCCTGACCTCCTCACTTTCAGCCTCCAAGCCTCCACCAGCTTCTTTTCAGACCTTCTCCCGTACCACAGTGCCTTTGCAACTCCCTGCCTGAAACGTTCTGCCTTCCCTAATCTTGTGAATGACTCAAACGTGAGCCCTAAACTCAGTCTTGTCTCCCCTTCGGCCACCACCAGAATAGGCTCCTTCACGCATGGCCCTTGGAGAGCTGGACACCTCTCCACTAGCATTTATCATGGTTACAATGTTGCTTTATTTGTGAGTTTACTTGACTAAGGTCTCTCTTCCTTCTCTAGACGGTAGGTGTCAGCCGAGTGCGGGGGGCCACACCCGGTTGACCCCGTCTTGGATCCCTAGTGCCCTGCGTGTGCCTTTGGGTACACTCACGTATCAGAACCGCGGCTCAGCCTGAGCTCCAGATTTAAAGACTGAGTTTCCACATATACCATCAATACCCGTTTATCGAACACTTAAACCCATGCCATCCACAAGTGCCACTGCCCTAAACTATTTTCCCAAGAATATCCTTCATTCATCATGGTGGCATTACACAGAGGCTGAAAACGTCCTCTGGAATCACACTATCTAGACTGGACTCCTGGCGCCATCTGCCAGCTGTGTGGTCCCAGGCCAGTTGATTCAGCTGCCTCTGGTCCGCACTTACCCATCTGCAAAATGGGAATAACATGCATTTTACATCCACTAGGAAGATGAATGGGGTCACTACACGGAACAGGCCAGAACTATCCTTGACACGTGATGTATCACTCAAATGAGCTATTTTCGCATACCAGACTTTGTGTTAAACGGTTACTGATCTTCTTTCGCTGAGCCCCTCGAAATGATCGACCCGGGTTTTGGACACACGAGTTGTTATTAATGTCTCAGGCAGCCCGTATCGGAGGTTGTGTGCATCAGGCCCAGCCCAAGTGCAGGGATCTCTCTTTGCATTTGCAAACTGATACATTTCCAACTTCGAATTTCCAGTTTCGGTTTTTAAAGAGTAGTAAATGCTTGCAAGCCGGCAGGAAGCGAATGAAGGAACGGACGCCTTCTCAAGATGTAGTGACAGCCTGGACGTCTTGGGAGCCACGCGGGCCAGGGGATGAATTTATTGGTTGGCATGTCAGACGTTCTGCAGGTCATGAGATCGCCTTTGGTCCCGACATCGGCTAAGAGCGGATCTTCAGCAGGATTTGTCTGTCAAGCACATTTGCTGAAACATCTTGGCTTCATTACATTTATGAGTTTTAAAAGCATGTAAAATATTTTATGTGGTTCTTGCGAAAGGCTAGCGACATAAATAACCAGCGGGGATTGGATGGTTTTCGAGAAATGGGGTCTGTCGACTCACCCGGTGTGAGCCGCATGGACATCCTGAGTGTGCGGAATATTCTATCTGCCCTTGCTGTTCCACTCTCCGTGTTCTCCTTCCTGCTGAGCTGCGGGGACGGCATTCTCCAGCTCCTGCGACACCGGGGTTTTTGCTGGCTTGGGCCAAGAGGGAGCAGGGGCCGGAGATGTGAGTTTAGGAGAGAGTGAGGACAAGGTATTGACTCCCTGGCCTGCTGGACTGAGCGGTGGCTGTGCCCCTCTACTGAAGTCACAGCTCCCGTGGGGTGACCCTCTCCCACAGCTCTCGCAAGGTCACTTCCTGCTGCCTTTTCAGGCCCTAGAGGAGGGAAGGAAGGGCCCCCTGCTGCCGGGAGCTCCAGGGTGCCACTCAACCCTCCACACCCTACCTGCACCTTTCTAAACATCCCCTTTATTAAACACTCCTCGGTTAGCCTATTTGGATAAGCCTCTAATTCTTGCTGGCACCCCTGAACAGACCCACTTACAGCTGTCATGGGATGGTCAGAAATCAACGTCTTACAGGAGCTTTGAGCCTTTATATCCTGATGGCTTCCCTGTCCCCGGGGAAGGCAGTCCTTGCCACAGAGAGGTCAAGCTCAAGACGGTGGCCAAACACCAAATATTTGATGTCACGTAGGCAGGCGCCTTTCACCCATCAGGTGTCAGAGATACAAGCAAGCTATTCGTGATTCCAACTGGTCCAGAGAGCATCTGTGTTAGCAGAGAAGATAGAGAATTCCATGAGAAACCGTGACATGCCTTAGCGGTTGGAGAGCATGGCAGTAGAGTTTGGGAGTGTGTGTAAATGAAGCTCTTCTCTAAGGCAGGGATTCTCAAAATTCACATCAATTAACTTAATTAATTGACGTTCTGCTATAACGGACTGAGTGGCTTAAGCCACCGAAATGAGTTGTCTCACAGTTGTGGAGACCGGAAAAGTCCAAGGTCAAGGTTTCAGCAGGGCTGGTTCTTTGGGTGCGTGGGGGGGGCGGGTTGCAAAGCAGGGGCCTGTTCCAGGCCCCTCTCCTTGGCTTCTAGAAGCCTGTCTTCTCCGCATGTCTCTTCATACAGTCTTCCCTCTATCAGGTCTCTGTGTCTACATTTCCCCAAAATGCCATCGGTCATATTGGACGAGGGCCCACCCTAATGACCTCATTTTAACTTGATTAACTCTGGGAAGAACTTATTTCCAAACAGGGTCACATTCTGAGATCGTGGAGACAGGACTACAGTGTATGTCTTTTCAGGGTAGACAATTTACCCCACCACAGAGTCCGATGTGTCGGAGTTCAAATCCAGTTACTTAAACTGTCCAGTGTCTCCAGTTCCTCATCTAACACATGGAGATAATCCTGCCACGTTGCTTCTCAGGATGATGGTTTTGAAACCACGTGTGCGAGAGTGTTTCCAAAGTGCCCGGCCCGTGACAGATGTTGCATGAATTGGGGCCTTTCTTTTATTAATGTCCAAGAGTTAGACCTCTGGGTGCCATGTGCATTTGGATATCTACAGGTGTCCCCACTCAGTTGGCTCCTTTTCTGATCTTACCCATCTATGAAAATGCCCACCCCCTCCCCCCCTTGCTCAACCATCCACCATTCCTTCCTTCTTTTTTTTTTTAAGGTTTATTTTTGACAGAGAGAGACAGAGCATAAGCGGGGGAAGGGCGGAGAGAGAAGGAGACACAGAATCTGAAGCAGGCTCCAGGCTCCGAGCTGGCAGCACAGAGCCCGATTTTTGGGGCTCGAACTCACAGACCGTGAGATCATGACTGGAGCCAAAGTCAGACGCTCCACCGACTGAGCCACCCAGGCGCCCCTTCCTGCCTTCTTATCACCTCCATTTCATGCCATCAGTGAGCCCGACTGCTCTCTCTCCTAGGACACTCTCTGTCCTCCTCCCCGAGTTAGATGTCAGAAGGAGCTGTATCACCATCCTCTCTTGGACAATCTCTTGAGCTAACAGTGACCTCCTAAATTAAGTATTATTATTTCACTCTCTCCCATACTAATCATCCTCTATACAGGAGCTGCAGAGATCTTTTTAAAAAAATTTATTTTTGAGAGAGAGATGAGCCACCCAGGAGCCCCATGAAATTTTTTTTTTTTTTTTTTTTTTTTTTTTTAAGTAATCTCCATGCCCAAGGTGGGGCTTGAACTCACGACCCTGAGATCAAGAGTGGCATGCTCTATCCACGGAGCCAGCCAGGCCGCCCCCAAAGAGATCCTTTAAAAACACAAATCACATCATGTCTTTCCCTGCTTAAAGCTCCTGGTAGGTTTCCATTAAAATTAGAACAAAATCTACTGGAAGAAAGATAGAAAGATGATAGAGAAAGAAAGAAAGAAAGAAAGAAAGAAAGAAAGAAAGAAAGAAAGAAAGAAAGAGAAACAAAGAAAGAAAGAGAAAGAAAGAAAGAAAGAAAGAAAGAAAGAAAGAAAGAAAAGGGAGGAAAAGAAAAGAAAAGAAAAGAAAAGAAAAGAAAAAGAAATAGAACAAAATCCACATGCTTTTGCTCTAGCTTCCAAGGCCCCGATAAACTGGTCTGTGTCTGCCCGGCCAATGTCACTTCCTACTCTCCTCCCTGATCACTGCCTTCCGCACATCCACATGTGCCTTCTCGCTCTTCTTCCAATGTATCAAGTGACTCCAGCACCAGGGCCTTTGCACTTACTGATCTTACTGATCCCTTCACGTGGAATGCCCTTCCCAGAACTCTGGCTTTCTCCCCACCTCTCAGGTGTCCTCTTGAACACTGCCTCCTTGTCGAGGTCCTCCTTGGCCACCCTTCCCTGGCTAGCTTGGCTCTCCTGCTCCCCCAGCTCTTAACTGCCTCCTTTTCTATTATTGTCCTCACAGTACTTATCACCCTCAGGAGTTACCATGTTTATGTACTTGCGTGTTTCCCCATGATCTGCCTCTGTCATCGGAATGCAATTTCTCTCTCTGGTAGCCAATGCTGTCACTTGCTCACTGCTGAATCTGCGGGGCCTGGAACGGTGCCTGACATTAACAGATGTGGGGAGGGGTGGGGGGGGGGAGAAACAAATACAGAATAATGTGTGCTTCTCTCCTCCCTCTTCCTCCCCCTACCTGCACAAAATCACCAGCAGAGGAAAGAGCCAGATGTCTAAAAGAACCACCAAGATCCTGCTTTGGAAAGATGGCTAGGGGCTGGGAATCCAGGACGGATCCAGAGTGGGCAAGCATTGGCCTGTCATAACTGTGGAATCCCACGATGTAAGCGTGGGTGGGCTGGGGTAACAGACCCACCCCGGGTGGGGGCCCGGGGCATCATGAGGTGTTTAAGCCTGTCAATAAAAAAAAAAGTGACCCCTGCTTTGTATCTGCAGCTACTCAAGGGAAATAAAGCCGTTTGCTTATAAAGAATTTCCATAAACATTTCTGAGGATGTGTATTAGGGGTAATCTTGGGATGTGCGTTAAGCTAAACAAGGTAGTATAAACACAGGAACAGGCTGAAAGGAGGAGAATGAATGACCGAGGGTTGCCCCGGCCCAACGGCCCTTAGGCAATCTGCACAGCCTGTAGAAACCTCAAATCTCCAGCTCTTTCTTCGGAAAAGGTGGAGAGGGAAAGCCTAAAGCAGCCCCACCACAGGCAGATTTCTTGAACCATCCCTGAAACAAAGCACCCTTTTTCTCTCTCCTAACACTCGGTGATTCGGATTCCTGAAGTCAATCTAGTTTGAAATGCTTAGAGGTGGCAGAAGGAACATGAGGTGGAGTCATAAGGAGGGTGCTCTGGGGGGCGGGGGTCACCCGGGGGGCTCAGGCGGTTAAACGTGACGACTCAGGTCTTGCGGTTCACGGGTTCGAGCCCCGCTGGGGCTCTGCACTGACAGCGGGGAGCCTGCTTGGGATTCTCTCTGTCCCTACACCACTTGTGTGCTCTTTTTCTCAAAAATAAATAAATAAACTTAAAAAAAATAAAAAAATGTCCCTTATTTAAAAATTTTCCTGGGGGAGGGGGGCGCCTGGGCGCCTGGCTCAGCCGGTTAAGCGTCCAACTCTTCTTTTCAGCTCAGGTCATGAACTCACAGTTTGTGAGTTCAAGCCCCACATAGGGCTCCCTGCTTGGGATTCTCTCTCTCTCTCTCTCTCTCTCTCTCTCTGGCCCTCCTCCGTTTGTACTCTCTCTCTCAAAAATATATATATAAATAAACTTTAAAAAAATTTAAAAAATGTTTTTTAAATGTTTATTTATTTTTGAGAAAGAGAGAGAGACAGAGGCAAGCAGGATAGGGGCAGAGAGAGAGAGAGACGAAGACCCAGAATCCGAAGCAGGCTCCAGGCTCTGAGCCATCAGCACAGAGTCCTATCTGGGGCTCGAACTCACGAACTGTGAGATCATGACCTGAACTGAAGTCAGACGCTTCACCAACTGAGCCGACCAGGTGCCCAAACATTTCCTTAGAAAAAGAAAAAAAAGGGGTGCACTCTGGGCCCAGGCAGTTCTAAATGCTGCTTGCGCACGATCTCAATTTCATAGTCATCCTCCCAAGGCCTCGGCAGGGAGGGCGACACTGTTGTTTCCATCTTACAGACAAAGACCCCGAGACACAGAGAGGCTCCATCTTACAGACAAAGACCCCGAGACACAGAGAGGCGCCATCGTTTGTTGACGGTCACAGAGCTAATTGGAGCAGAGGCTGGGCCTATCGACGGATGCTCACTGGTGTTATCAACTACACATTGTCACTGAGCCTTTGGATTGATTCTGAGGAACCTCCCGGGCGCATAATGAACTGACCGTGCACTTCCTTTCATGCTTTCATCATGGGTTTGTGCACGAGGACTCTTCTAAAATCTATTACTTCTTTACGCAATGAAAGTGTTAGCAGATTGAAAAGGTTCAAACGGGTGTAACAGGGAAAGAGGGTCTCCCTCTCCCTATGCCCCAGCCACCAAATCCTCCCTCCCACTAGGTCCCTCGGGGAGTAGTTTCTTTGTGTCTCCTTTGAGAGTGAGAGTCCACGGACGCGCAGACTTGCCTTTCTGTTTACGTACTTGTCTTGCTTTTTGCTGTTTTCATTTAACAACTAGTTTGGGATTTATTCCATAGCCCCGCCCATGGAGTGACTCCATTTTTCTTAATAGGTGCATACCATTTCACCATGTGATGGACCAGGATTAACGGGATCAGAACCCTCAATCTAAGTATTTAGGCTGTTTGTAGTATTTTGTGATTATAAGCAGTGCCCTTGGAGGGGGAGGGGAGAGTGTATCTATCATTTTATACATAATTTCCCACATGCAAGTGTATGTACAGGACCCATATGCAGGAGTAGAATATTGGTTTACAATTCTTCCCCTTCATCTCTAATCCCATGTCCTTCTTTGTCATACAGAGCTACTCTTGCGTACTTAAAATGAATCCTTCCAGGGGCCCCTGGGTGGCTCGGTCAGGTGAGCACCCGACTCTTGATTTCAGCTCAGGTCATGATCACAGGGTCATGAGATCAAGCCCAGTGTTGGGCTCTGCACTGAGCGTAGAGTCTGCTTAGGATCTTTCTCCCTCTCTCTGCCTCTCTCCTGCTCACTCTCTCTCTCTGTGTCTCTAAACATAAATAAATAAATAAATAAATAAATAAATAAACAAATAAACAAATAAATAAAATAAATAAAATGAGTCCTTCCCATCCACTTTCTACATATCTATACTTTTATTTATGTGTCTTTAACTATACATATACACGTGTATATAGTATTGTTTTATGTTCAATTTATATAAATAACATGTTGTGAAATATCACAGAGATTCCTTTCTTTTCTTTTCTTTTTTTAAAGATTTTATTTTTCAGTAATCCCTCCATCCACCATGGGGCTCAAACTTACAACCTGGAGACCAAGAATTGCACACTCTGGGGCCCCTGGGTGGCTCAGTCGATTAAGTCTCCGACTTTGGCTCAGGTCATGATCTCACAATTCGTGGGTTTGAGCCCCGCGTCGGGCTCTGTGCTGATAGCTCAGAGCTTGGAGCCTGCTTCAGATTCTGTGTCTCCCCCTCTCTCTGCTTCTGCCCTGCTTATACTCTGTGTGTGTGTGTGTCTCTCTCTCAAAAATAAATAAACATTAAAAAAAAAAAAAAAAAAGGATTGCCCGCTCCACAGACTGGGCCAGCCAGGTGCCTCTATAGACATTCCTTTATACCTTTCGCCACTTTCCCCTACGTTAACATCTCTTACAATTTTTTTTTTTTTTTTTTTTTTTTTTAGAAAGAGCAAGCAGGGGAGGGGCAGAGGGAGACGGGGGGTGGGGGGAGGGAAGAGGAGAGAATAATAAGCAGGCTCCATGCTCAGCACAGAGCCCAACGCAGGGCTTGATCTCACGACCCTGAGATCATGACCTGAGCCGAAATCGAGAGTTGGATGCTCAACTGACTGAGCCGCCCAGGTGCCGGGATCTGACATGACCAACTCAATGACCAAAATCAGGAAATTAACACCAGCACATTACTAGTGACACGGATACAATACGATGAACTAAGCTCCAGACTTCATTCCAATGTCAGCAGTGTTCCCACTGATGTTTCCCCCATTTTCCATTTCCAGGGTCCAAGACAGGATCCCCCACTGTATCTGTGACAGCTCCTCCATTTTCCCTTGTTTTTCATGACTCTGACACGTTTCAAGAACACCCATCACTTATTTTCTAAAACGCCCCTTAGCTTGAGATTATCGGACGTCTCATGATTCGAAAGAGGTTATGCCTTTTCGGCAAAAATGCTATAGAAGGGATGTGTCCTTTCCAGTGCATCTTATCCAGGGCTTCCTCTTGTCCACGTGTCTTATTAGTGATGTTCACCCTGACCCCTTGGTTAAGGTGCTACCCTCCTAATTCCCTGATCAATCGACGGCCCTCAGTGGGCTCCTTCCTCACGACTGCTGCATGGCGTTCCTCCTTTCTCATGTTGTGTTCATCCTTCGTAACGTGCCGCAAATGTTCCTTATGAGAGAAATTATTTTCAAACGTTGGCCAGATCAATAGAAGAATGGTTAAAGACAGTGTGTTTTGGTCACATTCTAGAATGCCATACAACTGTTAAGAATAAAACCAAATTTAAAACGAAGGGTTAAAACTGTAAGTGGCGATAGGAAAAAAATGCCCGATACTTATTATTACGTTTGAGAAGCAAGTTTCAGGGGCGCCTGGGTGGCTCAGTCAGTGACGCGTCTGACTTCAGCTCAGGTCGTGATCTCACCGCTCGAGAGTGCGAGCCCCGCGTTGGGGTCTGGACTAGCGACTCGGGGCCTGGAGCCTGCTTCGGGTTCTGTGTCTCCCTTTCTCTTTGCCCCTCCCCTGCTTGTTCTCTCTCTCTCTCAAAAATAAACACTCAAAAAAAATTTTTTTTTTTTAAAGAAGTTTCAGAGGGACACCTGGGTGGCTCAGTTGGTTGAGCATCTGACTCTTGATTTCCGCTCAGGTTATGATCTTCCAGTTAGTGGGATTGAGCCCCAAGCTGGGCTCTGGGCTGACAGCACAGGGCCTGCTTGGGCTTCTCGGTCTCTCTTTCTGCCCCTCCCCTCATTTGGACTCTCTCAAAATAAATAAACATTAAAAAAAAAAAAAAAAAAAAACTCCAGCAAGTAAGAACTCGGGCTGAGTTATTATTGTATCTTATAGAGGCAGAATTTTACTTTATATACATCTGTACTGCTTGAATTTTTTAAAATAATGAACATGTATCATTTCATCACAACACAAATGAGGGGGTGAAATATGTGTGCATAAATATCTAAGATATCTTGGGAGTTTCAGATTACATGTGGTCTAAATAGCAAAAGATAGGAAGCAACACACATAGTCATCAACAGAGGATTGGAGTTTATGGTTCATTCGTGCAATGGAATATGATGTGGTTGTTTCAAAGAAAGAGGGAGCAGAGTCAACCCACTTCGATTAAAGAGAAAGAAAGAAAGAAGAAAGAAGGAAGGAAGGAAGGAAGGAAGGAAGGAAGGAAGGAAGGAAGGAAAGAAAGAAGGAAGGAAGGAAGGGAAAGAAAGAAAGAAAGAAAGAAAGAAGAAAGAAAGAAGAAGGAAGGGACATAAAGAGAAAGAAAGAAAGAAAGAAAGAAAGAAAGGAAAGAAAGAAAGAAAGAAGAAAGAAGAAAGAAAGAAGAAGGAAGGGACATAAAGAAAGAGAAAGAAGGAAGGAAAGAAAGAAAGAAGGAAGGAAAGAAGGAAAGAAAGAAGGAAAGATAGAAAGAAGGAAGCAAAGAAGGAAGGAAGGGACAGAAAGAAAGAAGAAAGAGAAAGAAAGAAGGAAGGAAAGAAGAAAGAAAAAAGAAAGAAAGAAAGAAAGAAGAAAGAGAAAGAAGGAAGGAACGAAGGAAGGGACAGAAAGAAAGAGAAAGAAAGAAAGA
>NW_026057578.1:9955787-10011276 GCF_023721935.1 Panthera uncia | reverse complement strand
AAGAAAGAAAGAAAGAAAGAAAGAAAGAAAGAAAGAAAGGTGCCTGGCTGGCTCAGTCAGAGGAACATGCGACTCTTGATCTCAGGGTTGTGAGTTCAAGCCCCATGTTGGGCACAGAGCTCACTTGAAAAAAAAAAGGGGGGAATGAGGAAGCTCCTAGCAACAGATATGAAATGATCTTCAAGGTAACGCGACAAAGAGAAAAAAAGCGAGCTGCAGGGGGAAAGAATGTGCACAGCGGGCTATGGTATGTCAAAGAAACAGGGGGAGTTACTTGCATGGCAACGCCCTGCAAGAATGGAGATTATGGGGAGGGCCTGGGTGGAGGAGGGAGGAGACCTGGGGGCATCTTCCCATTATGCCGATTCTGTCTAGGTTTTGGATCATGTGAATGTATCACCTATTTGACGATGTGAATGTTTTTCTTTTCTTTTTTTAATTTTTGAAAAATGTTTTTATTTATTTTTGAGGGAGAGAGAGAGACAGAGCGTGAGCTGGGGAGGGGCAGAGAGAGAGGGAGACACAGAATCCGAAGCAGGCTCCAGGCTCCGAGCTGCCAGCCCAGAGCCCGACGCGGGGCTCGAACCCACAAACCGCGAGATCATGACCTGAGCCGAAGCCGGACGCTTAACCGACTGAGCCATCCAGGCGACCCTGAATATTTTTACAAAACCTTCTGCGGAGATAGAAATGTAACAGTTAAAAAAAATTAAATTTGAGAAGCTTTTTTTTTCAAAAAAAAAAAAAAAACATTTAAAACAAACAGGAGAAAACGAGGAAACTTTCAGGAATGCAAAGGGGACACGTCCCAAAGTCTTCAAACAGCATAACCTTGCTTTTGATGTAAAGGGCAGGTGCGGAACTGAATTAGCTGGCAAGCCGGTCAGAGCAGGATTAAAACATTGATGAGGCTGGCCCTTGTATTATCTTTTCTACATGGAAATTATCTTCCACAACGGTAGCCAATCGTCTCTCTCTCCTTTTTCTCTCACTTGCTCGCATGACCTATTTCACAATGGTGGCGCATGAAAAGCAAATACAGTTCCTTCAGATGTTCTGGCGAGAACTGTAGAAGACAGAGATACAAGGTTCCAGATGGGCCGGAGAGCAACAGTATCACCGAAGTGCTGGTGATCATAACGTTTGTTTTCTGGGAGGCAAAGATCAGAGAAACTGTCACCAAATTAGCCTGAGGCTGCTCCGACCTGAGGTCAAAACATCTGGGAGCAAATCTTAACTCAGAGATCTGGTTGTTTCTACGTATCTGGAGTCATTCACTCAGCAACTATTTATGGAGCACCTGCCATGTGCCCGGCCAGGCCGGGATCGAGTGTGAGGCAAGACGGGTACCCGGGGCACAAGACGCACGCGCCATGCCAGGCACTGTTCCGGGCACTGAGACTACGGTGGCGAACAAAACAAATGAGGGGAAAGAAAGAAACACTGGATAAACGATCAGGTCTCCGCATTCTGGGGCCAGATATGTCGGTGCTCAGTCGGTCCTGTTAGAAACAGAGTTTTGGACCCACCCCTCACCTTACAGGTCCTAACTGACCTCCCCTGCAGTCTTGCTTTGCTTGATTTCCCACTCGGCCTCGCCAGGTTGTCCTTTGCGGCTCAGGACCGGCTTGCACAATGGGACATCCCACTTCCTGAATTACTTACCGATGCCTGATGCTATCGATGCACTGACCAATCTAATCTCTGCCATACGCCCTGAGGTGGGACCTCTGATTATCACCATCTTTCCAGACTGAGGTCAGGGTTGGTCCGTAACTTGGGGGGGATGACCCGCAAGGCTGATCCAAATGACCCTTGAGTGGTGCTTTCTTACCACTCCACGCTCGTTGCCTAAGATTGGTTGAGTCTGGTTGAGTCTTACTCAATTCTTTGTGGGTGGGCTGGAGTCAATATATTACCTTGATATACAGGCAGGGGCTCTCCTTTTTCCCTGTCAAATGATAGCCCTGCCAAGACTCAATCACCCCAGGTAGCGTCTGAGGTGCCATTGATATCCCACTTTCTGGTCCAGCTGCGAAGAAAGGCTCCAGTTGAGCTTTCTGGCCCCTTTCGCCATCCCAACCCAAACTGCCCCCCTCTGTCACCTCCCTCGACATCCTCCCCGACTCATGTTTGCAACAGTGTCGACAACAACATCAACAGCCAACATGCCCCGAGTCCTCTCTTCTCCTTTCTTTGAACAACAAAATTATTACCTGACTGCCCGTCACATACCAAGCCCCGTGTTTAGCACTGGGGCACAACAATAAGCAAGAGCAGACGTGGTGCCCGTCCTCGTGGAGTCCAGGCTCTATTGTAGGGAAACGGATGTCAAACAGTCACTCCCAAAGACGTAGAGAGATGCCATCACATCCGGGATGACTGCTATGAAGAAACGATGTGGGTGCTACTGGGAGGAGGTAGGGTTAGTGCAAGAGGGCTTCTCCGGGGAGGGGACCTCTGAGCTGAATCCTGTAGGCTGAAGTCACTGGGTGAGGCGGGCAGGAAGAACGTTCTAGGCAGAGGGGAAATGGCATGGTCTTCTAGGTAGTTGGGTGAGGAAAGGAACCAAAGCCCTTGGCGTCAGAGGATGCTGAGCCAGGAGGAGGGCCCAGTTACGAGCCTGGGGAGGAAGACGGTCACGGACGTGGGAAGGCCTCGAGGCCAGCATGTGAGGGTCATTCGGGAACATCTGCACCATCTTGCAGGGGGCACTCGTGCAAGGGGATTCGCTCTGGGTTCGGTCAGTTCTCCTCTGGCTACAGTTGGAGAACCCACTGGAGGGAGTGGGAGAGGAGGGGAAGACCAGTGAGGAAGGTCCCTCCACCATACAGATGAGACAATGGCAGTACTGCACCGAGGTGCGATGGAGGGGTTCGCGATGTAGTTCAGAGGTCTGGTCCTGGAGCCCGAGTGGGCAGGAGACTCAGAGACCCTGCGCCTCCGGCTCAAGGGACTAGAGCAATAGCAGATCCAGTGACCTTCCAGTGGACCTTCCCAAATTCAAACCATCCACCCCTGCCTTGCACCGGTGAGAACCCATCTAGAAGCGCATCCGTTGAGGAAAGGCCTGTGCGGGGCTATGTTTTTCTCTCTGTTAATTGAAATCCCCACCGGAAACTTGTTTGGGCCAGTGAAGAGAATTAATGTGGAGAACCTCGAATCTCTCCTCTTTTCACGCCTGTTTGTGTTTGCATTCTCAAAAGACGCGTTGTCGCATGGCGCCGGGATGGGCTAACAGGTCAGAAAAAATTCTCATGTCGCTTGATGAGCAAATAGCCAAACTAGCTTCATTTCATTAGGAAATAATCACTGCTGCTATTTACCACCACTGACCCTTTAAATTCCGCTTAATCAGTTGGGGAAGGTCTCAGAAGCTGCCCAAGTGGACAATTGATTAAAGTGATTTTTCTTTCATGGGGCGCCTGGGTGGCTCAGTTGGTTGAGCGTCTGACTCCTGATCTCGGCTCAGGTCATTATCTCATGGTTTGTGGATTTGAGCCTCTAGTTGGGCTCCGTGCTGACAACACAGAGTCTGCTTGGAATTCTCTGTCTCTCTCTCTCTCTCTCTCTCTCTCTGCCCTCAACTCGCACACTCTCTCTCTCAAAATAAACATTAAAAAAAAACCCATGATTTTTCTTTCATAAAAGCTTATAGTATCAATATGTATATACCTGCTCAAGGCCTTATGCACATTACCTTCCCCAATGACCCGGCCAGGAAAAAAATGAGTTCACAATCAGTGACCATGATCTCATTTATGTTGACACAAAACAAAGCACATCAAAACCAGACAGAGCAAAAAACCCACTCGGACTCGGAAGCATTGGCCTCATCAGGGAGCTTGTCAGAAATGGGGAATCTCAGGGGCGCCCGGGTGGCTCAGTCGGTTGAGCGTCCGACTTCGGCTCAGGTCATGATCTCGCGGTCCGTGAGTTCGAGCCCCGCGTCAGGCTCTGGGCTGATGGCTCAGAGCCTGGAGCCTGCTTCAGATTCTGTGTCTTCTCCTCTCTCTGGCCCTCCCCCGTTCATGCTCTGTCTCTCTCTGTCTCAAAAATAAATAAACATTAAAAAAAAAAATTAAAAAAAAAAAAGAAATGGGGAATCTCAGATCCCAACCCCAGATACAATGAATCAAAGCCTGCAATTTAACAAACTTTTTTTTAGCACGTCAAAGTTTTGCAAGTATCACTGTAAACTTTTACATTTGCACACTGACACATAAACACCCGGATGCACCTTGTAGCTATCCGTGTATCGAATACAAAGAAACATGTACATGAATAAAAATATAAATGGGTAGAAACGTCTGGGATTCTATGCATTAATTGCTCCCCGTGGTTAATTTTGAGAAGGCAAGTGGCTTTTAAGAAGGAGAATGTGGTGGGGCTTGGGAATTCAAGCGGGACTTCCACATTTTTCCATTTATCCTTCTGATTCTTTCTTGTTTAATCTACAGGAAGAACCTGTTAATGTATGACTAGGGTAACTCAAATTTGACTATTAAGATCGTGTAAAACTGAAGGGATGAAAAGCTTGCTTTATAAGGGCACTGGGCTGCCTCAGTCAGTAGAACCTGTGACTCCTGATCTTGGGGTTGCAGTTCAAGCCCCATATTGGGTACGGAGCCTCTCTTTTTTGAGAGAGAGAGAGGGAGAGAGGGAGAGGAAGAGAGAGCATGAGCAGGGGAGGGGCAGAGAAAGAGAGAGAGGAGAGAGAGAGAGAGAGAGAGAGAGAGAGAGACGCAGAACTCTGCGCTCCCAGCCCAGAGCCCGACACGGGGCTCGAACTCACAAATTGTGAGGTCAGGACCTGAGCCAAAAATCGAGAGTCAGACACTTAATCAACGGAGCCACCAAGGCGTCCCCCCCAAGAAAGTCTTAAAGGAAAGAAAAGCTCACTTTACGGATAATGTGTGTGTCTCAAGCCCTTCCCCTGCACCAGTGGCTGATAACACACTCTGACCTCCCTTTTCCACTCGGAGGGATTCACCCTTCAGAATTGTCCACCCACGTGTGAAATGAGGTCCAACTGAGATTAGTCCAGGGAGCGTGGCTCAGGAGGGCAGAGGATCAGAGACCAGCTAAACGCATGCCCATCGACTGGGAGCGGTTACACAGGTGAAAGGTTGTGGCTTTGCCACAGTCCGGGGAGGGACTGTGGCCAAGGAAATGCGTCCTTCGAGGAGAAAAGTGCCGAACGATGTGTAAGTTGTGCTGACGTGGTGTAGAAACGGGGGGAGGCAGAACATATGTATTTGTTAACGTGTACACAGTAAACCTCTGATTCTTGGCCTATGTCAAATAAAGTACTTGCGTTCGACCACGCGAAGGGAAACGGGGAGGTTCCGGGACCACGGAGAGACTTTTCACCGCGTTGCACTTTGCAAGGTTGGCACCCCTTGGGCGCATCACCTATTCAAAACTTTACTGAAACAAGAACAAAACAAAACAAACAGAAGCCTCGAGGGTTCTCTTTATTCCTCTGAGAATCCTCGCTCCTGGGAACTACATCTGGGGAACTCATTGTGAACCTAATAACCCAGGGGCTTGGTTTCCCATGAAAAGAAAACCGCTTTTCACGGGAGGAGAGGGACATTCTCCATCCTAAGGGGACGCGCACACATCCCCCAATGTCTGCTTTATTACCATCTCCTCTTTTGCTGTTCTCATTTTATGGGGCTCAGCCTTGTTTTTCTTAAAGGTCTCACCAGTGTTCTTTAACGAGTACTGAAAATAAAAATTTCTGCAATTTTGCTTTTAAAGCACACCCCCATCCCATTAAAAACAAGACAAGAAGAAGAAAAGAATAAAGATCTTATTCGAGAATAACAATAATGACTAGGCAATAGCTAGTTTCATCCTTTTTTCTCCCACCCTGACTACTGAAATAAAACTAATAAAAATGAAAGTGAACAGGAACAGTAGAAAAGGAAAAATATGTCAAAATCAGAACATTTCAGGCCATCTCCAGGGCTGCGGGGAGAAAACAGGTCCTCTGTAAAAGCCCATGGCCCCAGTACCTGGGAAATAAAATTTTTCAAAAACTGGCACATGCTTGTTAGGGGAGACAAACAAACAAACCCCAAACTCAATCCTTTTCAAACTATAGTAGCCAGAAATACCTTGTCATTTGCTAGCAATTTCCTTGTCTTTTTCATGCTTTCCCGAGATCTGAATAATGCTTGAGAAAAAGAAGAAAAGGAGGCAGAGAATAATACTTATTTAGGTAAATATAATAGGCTAAAGATCACAGATTCCAGTTTATAGAAGGAATCCCCAAACAAAGGACTTTTGTGAAGGGATCAGTCTTGAGCCCACCATAACTTAGCATACAATGCGACAGCTTAATAAAAGAAGTTTCCAAGTGCCTTGGTGGTTATCTAGGAGCACCCAAGGAGAAAGGGGGGCTACGAGGGAGGCAAAGGGAGAGAGAGGGAGAGAGAGGGAGGGAGAGAGAGCGAGAGCAAAGGAATAAACATCTGGAAAGTTCCCAACTATCTTCCTAGTTAGCATTCATTAATGCATAGAAAGTTCCTTATCAGCTCGAGTCCCACCCAGTTTTCAAAATAAGAAGTTTCTGCTATCTTGGGATCTATTATTGGGTCAACAGAGGTCTTTGCCTTTGGTTCAGATTCAGAAATTCATACAAATGCATCTTCGATGAATGTTTTAAGGAATGTTTCAATGAACGTCTCATTGTTTATGCTAAATGATCAGGAATAATAAACAGCCCTTTAAATTTTGCTCTATGGATGTTACTATATAACGCATTTATAATATATACACACATACGCTTTGAACATTTCAAAAATTAAATGTGCAATGATTGATTTTGTTAAAAATGGAATCTTTTGCTCTTTGGATTGAAAGACTCCTAAAAACTAGCTCAGTTCAGTAGCAGGTGCCAATTAGCATGATGATACATTCTGTAGCTATTTAGGAGTTCCGCATTTTTCTTTGGCTTCTGCAAAGCTCATAGGTCTTTGGATCTAGTGTCCTGACGGCCTGTAAAAATCACCCTGAAAACAACGCTGGACTTTCCAGTGGAACTGACCCACCCTGCCTCGGATTCCATTTGCTACTCATCTTAGAGCACATTTCTGATTTCTCATTGCCATTTCCATGGTAGCCTCAGGAGGTGAGGGCGAGGCTCAAAAGGGAGGGGGCCCGGGTCCAGGTGTGGCTATTAAGTGTTTCCACTGAATGCAAATACTCCATGTGATAAAAAGAAATAGAAAACAAAATCCCTTTATGAGATTGCAAATGAATATTGTGAATTAGGTCAGCAGGATGTATAAAAAAAGATTCTTAACCCTCAGGCATTATAAGACAAATGCAAATATAAATTCCTATGAGCTATCTCTCTCTCTCTCCTTTTTTTTTTTTTTTTTCATTTATCAGATGAGCAGATACAAAGTTTGATAACACTGTCTTTGTAAAGTGTGGAGAAACAGGCTCTGTCATACCTGGGCTTGGTGGGTGGGAGTTAAAATTAGTTCCACCTCCCTGGGGGGTATTTGGAAACACTTACTAAAATAAAAGATGTGCATATCCTTTGACCTAACAATTATTCTGCTGGAAATGTATCCTACAGATCCCTATACTGAACACATGACAAATGAGGTCAGGAGGAGGAAATACTCTGCAACATTGTATGTAAAAGTCAAATAATGGAAACAACCAAAACGTCCACGGGAGGAAACTGTCAGAATAAGTGATGGTCATCTATATAATACAGCATTGTAGTTCTGCAGCTGGAGGCAGCTGTCTGTGCTGATATGGAATATTCTACGAGGGGTAGAGTGAAATGAAAAAAAAGAAGCCATCACACTGTGTTTTAGGTGCTACCGACTCAGTAGAGGAGCAAAAAAAAGAAAAAAGAAAAAAGTTAGGTTGAACCGTGTGAAAGTGCCAATATGAAACCATTTTTGACATATAAGCACAAAACTTTGACATGATTCAACATAACAGGTATATATTTTACTTAACCTTAATTTTGAGATATGTGTAGATTCATATGCAGTTGTAAGAAACTATGCAGAGGGGCACCTGGGTGGCTCAGTCAGTTGAGCGTCTGACTCGATTTCGGCTCAGGTCATGATCCCAAGGTGGTGGGATTGAGTTCCTCGCGTCGGACTCCGTGCTGAGTGTGGAGCCTTCTTGATATTCTCTGTCTCTCTCCCTCTCTCTGCCCCTCTCCCCCACCTTGTGCACTCTCTCTCTCTAAAATAAAGATAAAATAAAAAGTAAAAAAAAAAAAAAAAAAAAGTCAGTTGCAGTCTTTGTCTGGTTCCCCTGATGGTAGCGTCTTGCAAAACCATAGTACAATATCACGGCCAGCATGTTGATTTTGATACAATAAGGACACAGGGACCCTTCCTGTTGTCCTTTTGTGGCCCCATCTACTTTCCCCCTGCCCCCCTCCCCAGCAAGGGAGTGGAGTGTAGGTTGGGGGGGGGGAGGTGTCAAGGACTGATCTGTTCTACATTTCCATTGTTTTGCAATTTCAAGGAGTTACATAAATCAAATTATTATGTAACTTTCTGGGATTTGCTTTCTTCATGCATGTTATTCCCTGGAGGCTCATCCAGGCTGTTAAATGTATCAACAGCTTGTTCCTTTTTATTAGTGAATGGCACTCTTTGGTAAGGATGTACCACAGTTTTGTTTTTGGGGTTTTTTGTTTATTTATTTTTGAGAGACAGAGAGAGAGCAAGCGAGCAGAGGACAGAGGATCCAAAGCGAGCTCTGCACTGACAGCACAGAGCCCGATGCAGGGCTTGAACTCACGAACCGCGAGATCATGACCTGAGCCGGGAGTCGGCCGCTTAACCCGGCCAGGCGCCCCAGGATGCACCACACTTTAACCATTCACCTGCCGGGAACATCGGCAGTGTTTCCACTTTGGGCCCGTAGCAAATAAAACTGCTATAAACACTCACGTACAGGCTTTGGTGTGAATGTTAGGTTTTCATCGTGCTGGAATAAACGCCCAGAAATGGCTTCTGGCACCAAAGCGCACTGGCCTCGGAGCTTGAAGGACCAGTATCCCAATATCCGATCATGAGTGAGCTGCTTAGACTTTCTGAGCTTTGAGCCCCTCCTCTGAATGGGGGGCAGCCCCGTTCTACTGGGCAACCGTGGAGACTGGGGGAAGTAAGGATACGTGTGCCCGTTGGCCTGTTCCTTCCTTCTCTATATGCCATAGGTGACCAGGGTATAGACGGGGCTGCAAGCAGTGGGGGAAGTCAGCCCTACGGCTCAGAGGCACAGGGAACTGGTCAGTGGGGCCCATTTCATCCAAGAACCGGTCAGTGGGGTGAAGGCAGAGCCATCAGACCGGACTTTGCCGACAAAGGAAGGTGTCCGACCCAGAAACTGTCCGCTTGGGGTGGCCAGACCTGGCCATGAGAGCTGGGTCACAAAGGCCACCCAGCCGGGCTGCCTGCCCTCACAGGGGCTGTGCCGGGACGGGATGAATCCTGGCCCCTGATGACAAGACATCTGACAAGAAACTGTTTAGATGTGACAGAGAACACATTTTAACGGCCCGGAGAGGTGGAATTATCACAGAGTGGTGTAAAAGGAGCAAAATTATTTTGGATAAACCATGAAGGAATTTTATTACCCGGTGACACTATAAATCAAGTTCTCTGTAAATGCAATAAAACAATTGTTTAGTCTGCATGATTCATAGCACAAACCTTAGGATTCTGGGTTTTGATCTTATTGCCGCAATAAACTGTCTAGACAGCAATTAACAAACTGTTTTTCCTTCAGATGTTTGCAGCGCCCATACAGCGGGGATCGGCACTTAAAAATGCGGCGGCTTCACCCTGGCTCCTATTAATTATTGGGTTGGGGTGAGTGCGAGAAGCTTGGATCTTGCCAGAAGTAACCTAAGTGCCCCTCCCCCCCCTTGATGTGCCATGTTTCGCTACATAATGCTGGTATATTGGCAGTAAATTTAAATCTTCGGATTTTGCTTAAACCTTGGCTAAGTCGCTTGACTGTCACTTTAGAAAGAGGTTGCCAGAAGTAACCTTTTAAAAGTTAGCAGCATGGGAAGTCTAAGCTGGAGACTGCGGGTTCTACGGGATGACAGAAAGGAGACTACGTAAAAAAAAGTTTTTCTAACGTTTATTTATTTTTGAGAGAGTGTGTATGTGTTGTGTGTATGTGTGTGTGTGAGAGAGAGAGGGAGGGGCAGAGAGAGAGAGAGAGACACAGAATCCGAAGCAGCCTCCAGGTTCTGAGTGGTCAGCTCAGAGCCCCATGTAGGGCTCGAACCCACAGACCAGGAGATGATGACCTGAGCCAAAGTCAGACGCTCAACTGCGTGAGCCACCCAGGCGCCCCTAGAGACTACATTTTAACAGTGACAGTCTGTATCTACTAAGGCTTCCCTAAGGGGCAGGTGCCTGCCATGCTGTGTAAGTTGGTCCTCGCGACAGTCCCGGGAGGGGTTGTAGCTGAGCCCACCAAAACTCTGAAAGAGAAGTTTGCCTAAGGTCTCAAAGGTGTTGGTAAGAGGCTGGGATTAAGAGGAGTTCTATTGGTTCTGCCGCCCTCCCTCCTTCTACCAGGTCACACGGTCTAAACCGATGGAGAAGAAATCCCTTCACTTGGTCGATGACTCTGTATCCCGTACATGGCTTCCAAGCAACTGACGAATGGACGTCCCATGTGCACACGGAGGGGGACGTGGGCTGTAGCATTAATGGTAAGACAGAGAAACTGAACACCGCCCACTGATAGGGAACTAAACACTGAAGCCATGGGATGTGTCCAGACTCTAGAAATATTCTGCCGGAGTTAAAGACAAAGGGGGGAGGGGACGTCTGGGTGGCTCAGTCGATTAGGCATCCCACTCCGGCTCAGGTCATGATCTCACGGTTCGTGAGTTCGAGCCCCGCGTCGGGCTCCGTGCTGACAGCTCAGAGCCTGGAACCTGCTTCAGTGTCTGTGTCTCCCTCTCTCTCTGCCCCTCCCCTGCTCGTGCTCTGTGTGTGTCTCTCTCTGTCTCTCAAAAATAAATAAAAACGTTAAAAATATTTTTTGAAGCAAAAGAGATGGGCTTGTATGAGCTGACTTTGGAAGCTCTACATACATTATGCAGTGGGCAGAGCCAGTTGCAAGACAAAACACAGAAAACACAAAACAGTGCTGTATGTTCTCCACGGATACATAATTACGAATGGACATGCACTGAAAAAGTTCTAGGAACCTACATTGCAAAGTGATGGCTGAGGTTTTCACTGGGAAGCGACGGAAAGAAATTGGGTAAGCAGGCCATCAAAGTGGACTTTAACCTTACTTATAAGGTTTTAGTTTTTCTTTTTTGCAAAGGGAGTATGTTCATGCATTATTAGTGAGCTTAAAAAGTAAAGAAGAAAGCCATCTGTAGAAGACTAGGTGCATAAATTATAACCCCAACAACCCACAAAATAGAATGCAGCATTAAAACTAATAAGACAGAGGGGTGCCTGGGTGGCTCAGTTGGTCGAGTATCCGACTTCGGCTCAGGTCATGATCTTATGGTTTGTGAATTTGAGCCCCGCGTTGGGCTCTGTGCGGACAGCTCAGAGCCCGGAGCCTGCTTCCGATTCTGTGTCTCCCTCTCTCTCTGCTCCTCTCCCACTTGCGCGCGCTCTCTCTCTCTCTCAAAAATAAGTAAACATTAAGTTTTTTTTTTTAGATAATAAGGCAAAGACATATCCACTCTGCTGAAATCCCTCCAAGTCCCATTATCAAGCAAAAAGAGTAAACGGCAGAAGTGCTTTATACGGAATGATTGTATTTATGTAGAAATTCGAAAAAAAATTTTACGTTTATGTATTTTTGAGAGACAGAGAGAGGCAGAGCATGAGCGGGGGAGGGGCAGAGAGAGAGGGAGACACAGGATCGGAAGCAGGCTCCAGGCTCTGAGCTGTCAGCACAGAGCCCGACGCGGGGCTCGAACTCACAGAGTGTGAGATCATGACCTGAGCCAAAGTCGGATGCTTAACTGACTGAGCCACGCAGGTGCCCTTGTAGAAATTCTAGAAGGACATATACAATAACTTTATCCTAGGATATTCTAGAATTAACTCCATTCAAAAAAAGAAGAATCGTGATGACTATGTATTTTTATTTTTTGAATTAATATTAAAAATGAAAAAAAAAAACCCAATAGCTGATATTGAATTGAGGTTACCGGTGGCCGACAATGTGATAATGCTTTCCAACCGTCCTATGGGGTGTCAATTATTTCTAGTCTAATTTTACAGAAGAGGAAAGTGAGGCACAGAAATGAAGTCAGTAGTCTAAAGTCCGCGGAGTCGGAATCAGAGGCCGAGTCTGACTGAATCTGGAGCCCATGCCATAATCATGCCATCATCAAGCAGCCATGGCTGCTTCCTGGCTCAGGGGGACTCCACCCTGTCCTGGTCAAGCGTCAGTGCAAATCTTGACCAGAACAGTCTCTGGAAAGGACATTCATGATCATCCAACCTACTGACCAGACCAGTACGATTCTGAGGTTTGGAGAGCCTATGTGGGTTCTGTGGTCACACAGGGACAACCAGGGGCAGATTCCAGTTTCTATCCTGGCTCTCTGACTACTGCTCTATCCACAGTCTTTCTACCCTTTTATGGTCAAGGGCCCCAAGCTAATTTATAAGTTGGAACCCTCTTAAACACCCACACTATGGTTTTGTTTGTTTGTCTGTTTGTTTCAATGCTCCAAACTCCACAAATACGGTGCTTGGTTTGCAAAGCAACGGGAGAAGAATTTGCAGGTTTGTTCCTGGCAATGGTAACACTGAAGATATCAGATCAGTTTTATTCTTGTTTACCTTGTGTATATACCCTGGGAAAAACCTGTTTCCAGACAAATCTTTCATTCATTTACTCATCGATTTTTCAGCATTAGGATATAATGGTTTAGCAGGCCCACTCAGGAGTTGGTAGAATATGGTGTCATGTTGGGCTTGGGATTGAACCTTCTTGAAGCTTATTTTCCATATATTGAAAATGGTGGAGATGATCAGATCAAATGATCTGCTTACTTTGTTTGGCATGGAATGAGACCTCAAAAATTTTTGCCTTTGATGGAAAGACAAAATTATGCATTCATCTATCCGACAACTCACTCACCATCCATCTATCCATCCATCCACCCATCCGTCATCCTTCCCTCCCTCCATCCCTCCATCTATCCATCCATCCACCTGTCCATCTATCCATCCATCTATTCATCCATCCATCCATCCATCCACCTGTCCATCTATCCATCCATCCATCCATCCACCTATCTATCCATCCATCCATCCATCCATCCATCCATCCATCCATCCACCTGTCCATCCATCCATCCATCCATCCATCCATCCATCCATCCGTCCATCTGTCCATCTATCCATCCATCCATCCATCCATCCACCTGTCCATCCATCCATCCATCCATCCATCCACCCACCTTTCCTCCTTCCTTTAATGCATTCATCTACTCATCAATCCACACTTCCTTCTTTTCTTTTCTTGCTGCCTTCCTTCTTTCTATATACTGTCCATCCATCCATGCATGCATCCATCCATCCATTCACCTATCCACTCACTTGTTGATGCCTCCCTTGCCTGGTGCTTGCTGCAAGATTGTTGAGATTACAGAAACAAATAGAACATAACGGACTCCATGGAGACCCCAGTTTAGATGCAAAGGCAAAATCAGGCCTCTGGCTGTAGGAAGCATTCAATCCTGAAGGGAGCAGAGAGAGAAAACCTGGGAAAGCGTTTTGTTCCTACAGTCTTTTGCCTCAGCCCCCAGGGAGCCGCTGTATTTTATCCTGGTCCTTAATCAGACATGCACATTGGTCACCAGCCCCATCCTTATGAGGCTCAATGTCTATCAGGAGAGACCAAGAGAGAAGCATGGAGGGGTGTCTGGCTAGCTCCCCAGTCTGTGGAACACGAGACTCTTGATCTGGGGGTCACGAGTTTGAGCCCCACATTGGGTGTAAAGATTACAAACAAAAACAAAACAAAAACAAAAAGAAACCTAAGTGAGTTTGCATCCATTCTCAGCTCAAAACACTCCCATGGCTCCCACCTCACTTGGGATAAAAGCCAAAATCTTGACTATCATGTACAAGACCCTACATCATCTGGCCCTCATCACCTCTCAGCTGTAATTTCCTGCTATTCTCACTCTTGCTCCCTCCATCTCACTACACTGGCCTCCTTGCTGTTCCTTGAAATCTTCACGCAACTTCAACCTCAGGACCTTTGCACTTGCTGTTACCGTTGTTGCTCCTTTCTACCAGGTATCTGCATGGCTTGCTCCTCACTTCCTGCAGGTTTTTACTCAAAACTCCACTTCTAAATTTTTTTTTAATGTTTATTTTTGAGAGAGAGAGAGAGAGAGAGAGAGACAGACAGACAGAGAATGAGCAGGGGTGGGGCAAAGAGAGAGGCAAACACAGAATCCGAAGCAGGCTCCAGGCTCTGAGCTGTCAGCACAGAGCCTGATGCGGGGCTCGAACCCATAAACCATGAGATCATGACCTGAGCTGAAGTCGGACGCTTAGCCAACTGAGCCACCCAGGTGTCCCCTCAAAACTCAGCTTCTAAAGATATCTTCCCAGGCCATCTTGCATATAATTTGATGCCCCCTCCAATGCTTCCTATAACTCTTTCCTGTTTTAATATTTTTCTTTAGTGCTTACCTCTATTAAATTTGACACATATTTTACTTCCTTTTCAAAAATCCACTTACCTTCTTGGGGTGCCTGGGTGGCTCAGTTGGTTTAGCGTTGGACTTCGGCTCAGGTCATGATCTCACAGTTCGTGAGTTCAAGCCGTGCATCACGTTCTGTGCGGACAGCTCAGAGCCTGGAGCTGCTTCGGATTCTGTGTCTCCCTCTCTCTCCATCCCTCCCCCACTCGCACTGTCTCTCTCTTTCTCAAGAATAAATAAACATTTTAAAAAAATATTAAAAATCTACTTATCTTCTTAAGCAGAATGTCAGCTTCGCAAGAAATGGGATTTTTCTGTATTTTTCACCACTCCATCCCCTGTGTCAGAAATATAGGATCAGTGTGCCTGGCTGGCTCGGTCAGCGGAGCGTGTGACTCTTGATCTCAGGGTTGTGAGTTCAAGCCCCCCATTGGTACCGAGATTACTTAAAATTAAAATCTTAAAAACAAAACAAAACAAAAAGGAAATATAGCATCGATACGTATTTCCTTGATAAGTAAATTCTGGCTGTGCGGAGGAGGAAACTGGCGTTCACGGAGGTTAAGCGGCTTTGCCTAAAGTCACACAGTGGATTTGAACCCAGGCAGCCACTTATACTGCCCCTCCGTACTGATGCTTTGTGCTTATAGTTCACGATACTGCCTTTTGTACTTAAAGATATATTAAGACAGTAGATCTCGTGTTATTTTTTTATTTTTTTATTTTTTTTTTATTAACGTTTTTTACTTATTTTTGGGACAGAGAGAGACAGAGCATGAACGGGGGAGGGGCAGAGAGAGAGGGAGACACAGAATCGGAAACAGGCTCCAGGCTCCGAGCCATCAGCCCAGAGCCTGACGCGGGGCTCGAACTCACGGACCGCGAGATCGTGACCTGGCTGAAGTCGGACGCCTAACCGACTGCGCCACCCAGGCGCCCCTCGTGTTATTTTTTTAACCACAACAAAAATAAAAATTCATGGGTGGGGGGATGGGCTAGATGGGTGATGGGTACTAAGGAAAGCACTTGTTCTGATGAGCCCTGGGTGTTGTATGTAAGTGATGAATCACTAAAGTCTACGCCTGAAACCAATGTCACACCATGTGTTCACTGAAATTTAAATAAAAACTTGAAATATTTAAAAAAAAAAAAAAGGAAAAAATTTTAAATAAAAATAAGTTAATTACCAAACAACCCCCCCCCCAGGCTGCAGGTACGGCTGAATCCAGGGTCTCCGACCGTGTCCTCAGGTACGGACCTCTTAGTCTCTGGATCTGCTTTCCTGGCTCATTCAACCAACTCGTGATGAGCCCCTTGGGGTGTAGGTTTGCAGACTATCCGGTCAGCAAGCCCAGAAGGAATTCAGGAGATGGTCTTTCCAATGAGTTTCACCACAAATGTCAGGATTCACTCTGGTCTGCCGTTTTTGCTCACACGTCCATCCCTAAATGGATCATTCCGGATAAGGGTCTGCCTAAGGTCAGGGGTTGGCCAACCACAGCCACAGACAAGTTTCTGTACCACCTGTGCTCTAGGAATGGTTTCCACATTTCAAAATGGTTGGAAAAAGAATCAAAGACCGGGGCGCCCCGGGGGGTTCAGTCGGTGAAACATCTGGCTCTTGATTTCGGCTCGGGTAGTGATCTCACCCTTGTGAGATCGAGACCCACCTCGGGCTCTGTGCTGACAGCCTGCTTGGGATTCTCTCTCTCCCTGTTTCTCTGCCCCTCCCCAGCTCACCTCTTCTCTTTCTCAAAATAAATAAACATTGAATCACTTAGCCCGGTCAAAGGGCAGCTGCAGAGGTGTGGCGGGGTGAGGTCAGGGGACTCCTGTCAGATTGAGGCACAAGCTAGGGGCCAGCACCAGCTGCCATTGTGTTGCCATTAGTTTAGGGTGTAGGTCGGCTAAACTGAGGTTTAACTAGAATGGAAGGGGGGCGCCTGGGTGGCTCAGTCGGTTAAGCGGCCGACTTCGGCTCAGGTCATGATCTCGCGGTCCGTGGGTTCAAGCCCCGCGTCGGGCTCTGTGCTGACAGCTCAGAGCCTGGAGCCTGTTTCGGGTTCTGTGTCTCCCTCTCTCGCTGCCCCTCCCCTGTTCATGCTCTCTGTCTCAAAAATAAATAAATGTTAAAAAAAATTTAAAATAAATAAGTAAATAAATAAACTAGAATGGAAGGAATGTCTTTCTCACACGCCGACCTCCGACATGAGCAGTCCAGGCCTGGGAGAGCAGCCCCTGCCCTGGGTCCCAGTTTCCCTCTCGCTGCCGGGCCTGGGGCCTGGCCTCGTCTCCAGGCCCGAGGTGGCTCTCCTCCACATCCCCCACTCCCGCCAAGAGGAAGGGAAGAGGGTGAACTCCCCAGAAGTAGTTCCAGAAGCTTCTCAGGCACGTCCACATGCATCCCATTGACGTGAATCTAGTCACATGACTGCACGGGGGCCTGTGTTCTTCATGGGGGATGGCCACTACCAGACTCTGTCACCCCCTTTATTTTTTTAAATTCTGTATATTTTGGGGGGCGCCTGGGTGGCTCAGTCGGTTAAGCGTCCGACTTCGGTTCAGGTCACGATCTCACGGTTCACGAGTCTGAGCCCCGCATCGGGCTCTGTGCTGACAGCTCAGAGCCTGGAGCCTGTTTCAGATTCTGTGTCTCCCTCTCTCTCTGCCCCAACCCCGCTTATTCACGTGTGCGTGCACACGCTCTCTCTCAAAAATAAATAAACGTTAAAAAAAAAAAGTTTCCTTTACTGGGAAAGGCTGTAATGTTTGCAGGCATGGCTTACATATTCCCTGAAGTGCATATCCCAGAAAATAACGCTCCTCGGGGGACAGGCAGGAAGTATTGCCTTGTCACCACACCGATGCCCCTGGTTCCAGCTGGATTCTCTTGCCTCCAGCTCTCCATCCAAGCTCTCCCTGGACTTATTCTCTCCCCCAACTTTTATCCCAGCCACAGTGAGCCCCCCACTGATTGGAGCACTCAACCAGAGGCAGAAAACTTCCCCTAAAACAGAGGTGGGCACGACCTTTAATGTCATTTCAAACTCTGAGATTCAGAGGCCCAGCGATTCTGCTATGTGCACGGTCAATACGCTCATTCCCACTCTCCCATGGATGCGTATTGTTGAGCTTAACTGGAGAAGTTTGGGGAGCTGAACACCGGTAGGGGATAAGACACGGCAAATGGGGTTGAGGCTACTGAGTAGACCTTATGGGCAACACACAGAGTGCCCTGGGGCTCTCAAAGTTCCTCTCCTCACCTCCACTCCTTCCCATCAGTGGTTCTCAATCCTGGGAGGTTGTACTTTAGAATCACCCAGAACACTTCTAGAAATCCTTAAGCCTGAGCCTCGCCCCTAGACCGATTCAATATATGGGCATCAGTGTTTCTAAAGCTCCCTCCCAGGTGATTCCAAACCACAGCCAAAGCCGGCATCCACTGCCTGGTGGCCTTAGCTGTCGCTACGGCTTCAGTCCACAGATGACGCCAGCTGTGACCTCTTTTGGGAGTTCCAGACCTGCTTATCTCTTTCCTCAACATCACCGTTGAGATGCCCAATAGACATCTCCTCGCGCAAGAGTAATGGGTCCAGACCTGCCTTTCCCCAGTGGGTTCCAGCTCAGGGATTGATGTCACCAGTCACCCCCTTGTTTCAGGGCAAGAGCTGAGCAATTTCCTTGATTGTTCTCTTTCTCTCACAACCCACATCCCACCTGTTAGGAACTCCTGCCACCTGTATCCCAAAATAGACGTCCATTCGAATCCCTCCTTACCCTCGCCCCAGCTCACTTTCTAAGACATCCCCTGACTTCCTCTGCTGAACCTTTCCAGGCTGGTCTCTGTCAAACAGCCAGAGTGAAATCTAGTAAAAATGAAACTCAGCATGAAAAGATGCTTAGCTTCATTTAGTCATCGGGGAAATACAAATTAAACCACAATGAGACCCACTGGGTCACCGCAGGCCCACCAGAATGGCTAACATAAAAAAGACTGACAGTCCTCCATACTGGATAGTGGGTGCAGCATCTGAACGTGTCCTGCACAAGAATGACATCTGACGATATCAAACGCCAGCCAAGGATCTGGAGTCACCGGAACTCTCACACGCAGGTGGTGGGGATGTAAAATGGTGCAAACATGTTGAATAAATGTTTAGACGTTTCTTACGATGTGAAAGGTACATGTACCTTATAACCTAGCAATTCTCCCCCTAGATATTTGCCCGCAAGGAATTAAAAACATTTTGAATGTTCCTAACAGCTTTGCTCATAATGTTGCAAACCAAAACCCACTCCGAGCACTACCAGCAGGAGAACAGACGGACCAATTGTAGTGTGTTCATGCAACGGGATACTTATCAGTGCAAGAAATGACGTACGGGTACAAGCGATGACAGAGGTCAATCTTATAGACATTCTGCAGGATGAAAGGGGCTGGATATACCGGATGATTTTATTTACACAAAATCAGTCTCTAGAAAAGGCAAAGCTAATGAGTGATGATGTAAGACAGAAAACAGTTGCCGGTAGAAGGGTGAAGGAGGACAGATTGGAAAGGAGCATCAGGGAACTTTCTGGAGCGATGGGGAAAAAAAATCTCTACTTGTTTTGGGGTGGTGATTATAAAAGTTTAAACTAATTGAACTATTATTGTATAATAACACTATATAATTTTATTGTAGGTAAGTTATACCTTTAAAAAGGAACCCAGAGCCCCTCACGCCTCTGCTCAAAGTCCTTCAGTGACTACCTTTCACTCGTAGAACAAAACCTGGAGTACGTTCTTTGGACTTCCAAACCCTACACAACCTGGCCTCTCCCGTCCTCACACCTTATGATTCAACCCTGTGCTCACTCTCTTCTCCTGTTGCACTGGCATGAGAGGTCTATTTTTTTTTTTTTTTTTTTTTAGTTTATTTATTTTGAGAGAAAGTGTGTGTGTGTGTGTGTGTGTGTGTGCATGTGCATGTGCAGGGGAGGGGCAGAAAGAGAGAGAGGGAGAGAGAGGATCCCAAGAACGTTCCATGCTCAGTGCAGAGCCCGATGCGGGGCTTGATCTCGTGACTGTGAGATCATGACCTGAGCCAAAATCAAGAGTTGGATGCTCCACTGACTGACCCACCCAGGCGCCCTGCACTGGCTCTCTTGACTTCTCTTGCACAAGCCAAACTTGTTCCCACCTCAGGGATTTTGTACTTGCTGTCATCCTGAAATGCACTGCCCAGATGTTTCTAGATACTTCTCTGGAAGGACCTTCCTTGACCATCTAGTCAACATATCTCCCCCTCCCTACCACTCTATCTCCTTCTGTGACTTCATACCAAGATATTTTTTTCCATTCAATTATTCATTTGTTTAATATCCCTCTCACCCTCTCAGAATGTCTCTTCCATGAGGGCAGTGACTTTGTCTCTCCTGGTCACTGCTGTGTCTCCAGAACTTAGAGCTGTGTCTGGCCTTCAATAGGTATTTGTTGCATGGATAAATTGGCTGAATGAGTACCTGTAGAGTAGACATGTGTAGATACAGCATTGACATTCAGATGAGAAGTATGAATGGGAAATTTGGTTGGAATCATGACCATCTTGGGGGTACAAGCTTATACATTTATCAGGATCATTCAACACATATTTATGCAGCAGGCACTACAGTTAGATGCTAGAGACACAGAAATAAGACATAAATGAGCTTCCAAAGAGCCCAGCATTTGATTGTCATTCACATCCTCGCCAAGTAGGTGCTATTCTTATCTCTTTGGGATGAGGAAATTGGGACTTAGAAATATTAGGGACGTCTAGGTGGCTCAGTTGGTTAAGCGTCCGACTTTGGCTCCGGTCAGGATCTCGGGGTTCACAAGTTCAAGCCCCACATGGGGCTCTGTGCTGATGGCTCAGAGCCTGGAGCCTGCTTCGGATTCTGTGTCTCCCTCTCTCTCTGCCCCTCCACTGCTCACTCTCTATCTCTGTCTCTCAAAAATAAATAAAACGTTAAAAAAAAAAAAGAAATATTAGGCACCGTTAGCCAGCTGTAAGATGCAACCCAAGTCTCCTTGTTGCTAAAGCCCTACATCCTCAGCCACCGTGCTTTTTCTCTTTCAAACATAAGACTTTTGAAAGTATCTTTTAGGAAGTAGTATCTAAGAATTAAGAAATCAGATTTATAATCGAAAGCTCACCTTTTTTTTTCCCTCCCACCAGTTTTCGTACCTTTATTGAGATATAATTAACATATAACATTGTGTAAGTTTGAGTTATGTCACCTGTTGCTTTATGTTGCAAGATGATGACAAGTTTAGCATCAGCTTAAACTCACCAATTAACATTTTGCCACAGTTGCTTTATCTCCTCTTTTCTTTTTATTTATACGAGAGTTGCAGAGAATTCCTATTTAAAAATTTTTTAAATTTTTAATGTTTATTCATTATTGAGAGACAGAGAGAGAGACAGTGTATGAGTATGGGAGGGGCAGAGAGAGGAGAAGACACAGAATCTGAAGCAGGCTCCAGGCTCTGAGCTGTCAGCACAGAGCCTGATGCGGGGTTTGAACTCACAGACCATGAGATCATGACCTGAGCCGAAGTTGGACGCTTAACCGACTGAGCCATCCAGGTGCCCCGAGAATTCCTATTTTAAAGTTGGGAAAGCTAGAGTTTAGGGAAGTAAATGATTGCCTGACATCTCAGTTTATAAAGGAGGGAGTGGAGATTTGAACCCAAGTTTCTATCATGAAAAAAAAAATCACTTTTTTATTTTTGCAACAACATGGATGGAACTAGAGTGCATAATGCTAAGCGAAATAAGACAGAGACAAATACATGATTTCACTCATACGTGGAATTAAAGAAACCAAACAGATGAACATAGGGGAAGGGAAGGAAAAATAAGGTAAAAATAGAGAGAGGCAAACCATAAGAGACTCTTCAATACAGAGAACAGACTGAGGGTTTCTGGAGGGGAGATGGGGGGGATGGGCTAGATGAGTGACGGGCATTAAGGGGGCACTTGGGATGAGCACTGGGTGCTGTTTGTAAGTGATGAATCACCAAATTCAGCTCCTGAAACCATTATTCCACTATATGTGAACTTGGATTTAAATAAAATTTTTAAAAATTTAAAAATCACTTTTTAAAAATTAAAATTTGAATATACGAAAGAAATCCATAAGAGATCTATGATGGGTAGATACAATCACAATACTACAAACACTCATCCATCCACTGCCCTGAATCACCACATTCCGGAATCTTTCATATCTTATCCCCTAGCTCACTTCCAACACCATCCATATAATGAATTTTAGACCTATTACTGCCCCTCCCTTTTTTTTTAATAGTACGACTGCATTATACCTACATCAGTAAACAATTATTCTTTTAATTCTTGTATACTTGTTTGGAAATGTATTGCACCTTCTTTTGTATTTCCCGTTTTTACTGAAGATTATGTTCTCGAGGTTCACACAGGAACACTATCAATTTTCACTGCTGTATCGTATTCTCGTGTACGGCTGCCACATACTTTATTTACCCATTTTCTTGTGAAGAAGCATTTGTGTTGCGTCCACGTTTCCTGCTATTTCTCACAGTGCTGCCGGGAGCATTCTCATACATCGTGCCTGGTGTGTACATGCAAGACATTTTTAGGGTACGTGCCCTAAAAGTAGAATTACTTGGTCATAGGGTACGTGCATCCTCAGATTTACCTGATATTTCAAAACTATTTTTCAAAGTGATTATACCAATTACACTTTTCACTAACAGTGCAAAACTGTTTTGGTTGACCCACATCCTCACCGACACTGACGCTCTCAAATGTATGAGCTTTTGCCAATCTGGTGGTTTTAATTTGCATCTTCTTAATGATGAAGGAGGTCAATAATTACTTTGCACATTTGTTGGGCATTCATGTTTCCTCTTCTGTGAAATGCCCATTCAAGTATTTTGTCCGTTTTCTCTTAAGTTCTTTGTCTTTTTCTTATTGATTTACAGAAGCTCTTTACATATGCTGGATAATCTTCTAATAACTGTAAATGTATTTTCTCCCACATACTAGCTCATCCTTTCAATTTCTTTGTGATGTCCTCTGATGTGGCGGTATTTATCAATTTTTTTTTATTTTAATGTAGTTGCGTTTATCAATATTTTCCCTTTATGGTTGTATCTTCTGTGTTTTATGTAAAAAGTCATTTCAGGGGCACTTGGCTGGCAGGGTCAGTAGAGCATGTGACTCTTGCTCTCAGGGTTGTGAGTTTGAGTCCCACACTGGGTGTAGAGATCACTTACAGATAAAATCTTAAAAAAAAAAAAAGAAAGCATTTCCTAATGCAAGCATATAAAAACACTTTTCTATATTGTATCTTCAAAACTAGCCTTTCACTTTTTAGTCTTTTGATTTTGGTTTTGAGATGTAATTCACATACCATAAAATTCACCCTTTAGAACAGATTTTTATGTATGATATGAGGGTGAGATCTAATTTAATTTTTCTCCCTTGGGATAACTAATTGTATTGCACCATTGACTGAACATCAACTTCAGCTTCACGTTGGGGGTTTTCTCTGGGGAGGGGGGTGGAGGGAACTGAGATCATGGAGGGTGGGTGGGACATGAGCTTTATCTGCGATGACTTATTTCTCTTAAAAACTGTATAAGAAGAGATTTGAAACTAATTCGATGGACCCACAATGCCTTATCTGAAACTCTTGGGGCCAGATGTGTTTCAAACTTTAGAACTTTCTAGAATTTAGGAAGGTAATATGGTGCATATACCTATATTACACAGTGTTCCTAGGGGACCCGGGGCAGCCCCTGTAATCAAACACACAGATATATTTGCAATAAAACATATGTACTTCAAATTAAGTAAAATCTGAGGATTACAAATAGCCTCACATTAACTTGTGGGTTTCAGGGCTTTTTACATTTTGCAACTGAAAATAAGGACTCACGGATTTGCAGGTATTAACATTATTAAATCTGGATGGTACAAAACAGGTCCATCTGCTGCATTGTTTGTTTGTACTTCTCTGAATGTCCGAAATGCTTCCAAATAGAAGATCATTAATTTTTTTTAAGTTTATTTATTTATTTTGAGAGGGGGGATGGGCAGAGAGAGAGGGAGAGAGAGAATCCCACGCGTGGAGCTCAATCTCACGAACCACGAGATCATGACCTGATCTGAAGTCAAAAGTCAGACACAACTGAGCCACCCAGGGGTCCCCATTAAAACTTAAAAAAAAAAAAAAACCAAACTAGGTTCCAGAGGCACCTGGGTGGCTCGGTCGGTTAACTGTCCAGCTCTCGATCTCGGCTCAGGTCATGATCTCACAGTTTTCGTGGGTTTGAGCCCCACATCCGGCTCTGCAATGACAGTGTGGGGCCTGCCTGGGATTCTCTCTCCTCTCTCTCTGCCCCTCCCCCACTCATGCTGTGTCTCTTTCTCAAAAGAAATAAACATTAGGGGGCGCCTGGGTGGCTCAGTTGGTTAAGTGTCCGACTTCAGCCTAGGTCATGATCTCACGGTTCGTGAGTTCGGGCCCCGCGTCGGGCTCTGTGCTGACAGCTCAGAGCCTGGAGCTTGCTTCGGATTCTCTGTGCCCCTCTCTCTCTGCCCCTCCCCTGCTCATGCCCTGTCCCTCTCTGTCTCAAAAATAATAAAAATATTTTA
This sequence comes from Panthera uncia, assembly GCF_023721935.1. NCBI lineage: Eukaryota > Metazoa > Chordata > Mammalia > Carnivora > Felidae > Panthera > Panthera uncia. Next base: position 9,986,889 of record NW_026057578.1, on the reverse strand, counting down.
AAAAAATAAATAAATTAAAAAAAAAATTAAAGTAGGGTTTACGTCCAATATGGGGCTCAAACTCATGACACGGAGACCAACAGTCTCATACTGTTCTGACTGAGCCAGCCAGGTGTCCCAAGATTATTAAAACTTTTATTAAAAGATTAGAAGGATCCTTCTCAAACTGTTTTGCTCAGGTAGTAAATGAAAACATCTGTTAAAAAAAAATTTTTTTTAGGGGCGCTTGGGTCGCTCAGTTGGTAAGTGTCTAACTCCTGATTTCAGCTCAGGTCATGATCTCATGGTTTGTGAGTTTGAGCCCCAAATGGGGCTCTGCAGTGACAGCTCAGAGTCTGGAGCCTGCTTGGGATTCTGTCTCCCTCCCTCTCTGCCCCTCCCCTCCCCCATTTGCGCTCTATCTCCCTCTCAAAATAAATAAACTTTGAACAATTTAAAAAATATATATTTTAGGGGCACCTGGGTGGCTCATTAGGTTGAGGCTCCAACTCTGGCTCAGGTCGTGATCTCGCAGTTCATGGGTTCAAGCCCCACATCTGGCTCTCTGCTGACCGCTCGGAGCCTGGAGCCTGCTTCGAATTCTGTGTCTCCCTCTCTCTCTCTGCCTGTCCCCCGGCTCGTGGTCTCTCTTCCAAAATATCTAAACATTAAATAAATAAATAAATAAATACACATAAAAAATATATATATATATATATGTATATATATATGAGAGCATGTGTTTAAAAAACACAATGCAGTTTTCTGGGTTGGATCTTGGAACAGAAAAATGACAATAATGAAAAAGCTGGTGACCTCCAAATGAAGTTTGTAGTTTAGTTAGTAGCATCTTACCAGCACGAATTTCTCAGTTTTGACAAACGCTCCAGGGCAACGTGTTAACTTTAGGGGAAGCTGAATGAAGAGCTTATGGGACACTCCATACTATCTTTGCAATGTTACTGTAAATTTATGTTATTCCGAAACAAAAAGTTTATTAAAAAAAAAAAAGATGGGGGCGCCTGGGTGGCTCGGTCGGTTGAGCGTCCGACTTCAGCTCAGGTCACGATCTCACGGTCTGTGAGTTCGAGCCCCGCGTCGGTCTCTGTGCTGACAGCTCAGAGCCTGGAGCCTGTTTCAGATTCTGTGTCTCCCTCTCTCTCTGCCCCTCCCCTGTTCATGCTCTGTCTCTCTCTGTCTCAAAAATAAATAAACGTTAAAAAAAAAAAAATTAAAAAAAAAAAAAAGATGGATGGGGCGCCTGGGTGGCTCAGTCAGTTAGGCATTCGACTCTTGGTCTCAGCTCAGCTCTTGATCTCAGGGTCATGAGTTCAAGCCCAGTGCTGGGCTCCACGCTGGGTGTGGAGCCTACTTTAAAAAAAAAAAGAGGGATAACATTCAGTGTTGGGGAAAGTATGGAATTAAGGAAGGACTATTGAGGGTTCTCACAGGAGTGTCAACTGGCCGAACCTTTTTAAGGGTATGTCGGTTTCCTAAACCACAAATGAGGTGGTTGAAAACAACGGAGGTTATTCTCCAACAGTTCTGGAGGCTGAAAGTCTGCTACCAAGGGGTCAGCAAGGCCATCCTCCCTCTGAAGGCTCAGAGACCAGATCCTTCCTTGCCTTGTCCCGCTTCCCGTGGCTCCTGGCAATCTTTGTCTCGTGGGTGCACTGCCCTGATCTCTCCTGTCTTCATGTAACGCTCTCTTCTTATGTCTTTGTGTCTCTTCTTTTCTCTTTCTTTCTTTTTTTTTAAAGTTTATTTTGAGAGAGAGAGAGAGAACAAATTGTGGAGGGGTAGAGAGGGAGAGAGGGAATCCAAAGCAGGCTCTGTGCTCTCAGCACAGAGCCCTATGAGGGGCTTGAATTCATGAACCATGAGATCATGACCTGAGCCCAAATCAAGAGTCAGAAGCTTAACCCACTTAGCTACCCAGGTGCCTCCACAATAAAAATGTTTTCATATACTTCCTATAAAATTAAAATAAAAGTGGGGCCCCTGGGTGACTCAGTCGGTTGCGTGTCTGGCTTCAGCTCAGGTCATGATCTCGCGGTCTGTGAGTTCGAGCCCCGCGTCAGGCTCTGTGCTGACAGCTCGGAGCCTGCTTTGGATTCTGTGTCTTCCTCTTTCTCTGCCCATCCCCCACTCATGCTCTGTGTCTCTCTCTCAAAAATAAATATTCAAAAAAAAATTTTTTTTTTAAAAAGACATAAACACGTAATTTTTTTAAATGCATAGAGGAAAAAGGCCCAGAGTTAAGAGGGTAGTAAGGATAGAGGCTGCAGGAGTGGTATATATTATTATCCACTTTAAAGTTTGTTTACTTATTTGTTTATTCTTAAGTAATCTCTACACCCAATGGGGAGCTGGAACTCATGACCCTGAGATAAAGAGTCACATGCTCCTCTAAGCCAGCCAGGTGTCCCATATTTTTATTGTTCTTTTACAACCCTATTTTTGCAAATTATTCTTTGTAAGTGTCCACATTTTCTGTTGACCATCACAGGTATGAAAAACAAAGCAAATCTCTAAGGACCCAGAATGCCCCCACCCTGAGGGGGTGTGTGGCTCAGAACCGACCAGAACGCATAGGCTACAAGAGCATAGGACCATTGCTCCGATGCAGTTGGTAACATTCCCTTCATACCGTTGGATCTGAAAGGAAAATTATAAGCACAGCCTGCCCTTGACGTATTTTATCGTCAATTTTATTCCTTTAAAACCGTGCTGTCCATATAGCATAGGGACTGTAATCAGGGCACACTAACACCATTCCAAGCGCCCAGCAGTTGCTTGTGGCTAGTGGCCGCCATATTGGATGGTGCAGATTATAGACCATGTCCATTGAAGTGGAAACTTCTATTGAAGTTTGGTTCAACTAAACCAGTTTAGTACTGGTTTAAAGCACTGTTTACCTCATTTGATAGGATTTTTTCCGTGGGAAGGCATTCTTGCATTTGAAGTACTCAGAGATGTCCAGGAAAAGGTAATTTAGTGGATACTTTTTCTTTATTAAGCTGCCACTTTGGAGAGTGGGTTGTGTGTGATTCTGAGCTTATCATTCCATGGACCCCCACCCCCACCCCCACCCCACATCTTTCCATCCATTTAAAACATCCCCAGCAGATCCCATTAAGTATTCCCAGGTTCTGGTCGAACTGGTTTATGAAACCACAGTCTGAGAAGTCCAGTCTCACAGGCGGCCGGGTCCTGCCTTTGTGTGGCCGTAATAAGGTTATTTATGGAGGATGGAGACCACTCTGAGGGAAGATGAAAGGTTTGATGATAAAGGAAAGCCGAAGCTCAGAGAAGCAGGTTTCTCCTCAGCGCAATGACTCTCCAGATAGGATAAATCACCCGGGACCATTAAACCATCACGAAGAGTGCTCGTAAACCCTCTCTCCCAACTCACAAAGCAGATTCTCTCCTGAGTGGCCCATGTGGTGAGGGGCTCACAGCTTTTCCCCCAAAACACCAGCTAGTCACAGTTTAACCCTACTGGGCTCTCTGCCCAGGACACTGAACCAGAAAATCTCTCTCAAAGTCATCCCGTAGGGTGGCCAACTGTCCTTCTTAGCCCAGGACCGCAGGATTTCCTGGGGCTTGAGATTTTCAGGGCTAAACCCCAGAAAGTCCCAGGCAAACCTGGAATGAAAAAGTCACCCCATTTCCTCTGTACCTGGAGGAAAAACATGTCTTGGAACTCAGCAGGGCAACAGAATTTTTTTTCGTATTTTAGCTACCATTTCTACGTGTCAAGACAGCTCTTTTCATGCTTTTTCTCCCTCCAATCAACCAGACTGTTCTTATTTGACAGGTTCAGACACTGAGGCTCCGAGCGCTGAAGTGACTTACCTAAGGTCGTACTTAGACGGTGTCTATGTCTCCATAGCTCATCCCCCGAATTGCTCTCTTCTCCCTCTTCCTTCTTGACGTGTCTCCTGCACAAACTCGGCTCTCTTGGGGGGTGGGGTTCAGAAGCTTCCGACAAAGAGAGACTTGGGAGCAAGCAGACTTGTGCACCAGGATGGCAGGAGAATGCCCTGCGAGGGGTCGGACTTGCAGCTGAAATGCATTTGTGTGTTAAAAAGTCAAGTCTAATTTTCTAGAGCTGCCTGGACCTTTTCACTGGCAGAGGCCAAGTTGGAAGGACGGTCAATAAATCACTCGCATGTGTACACATCCTGTTTGTCCCAGCACCGGGGAGGACTAGAGATGGGATGAGGCAAGGTTGCCCCAACAAATTCAAGGCATAGCAGCATTCAGAGCACCTGTGACCACAGGGGAAACCCTGGCCTCCCCGAAGCATCAACATCAGCTAATAGATCACTTTTATTGAGGGCTTACTACGTGCCAGGCGGGGCTTTATTCCATTCACTTCTCACATCTAACTATCTGCGAAACAGATAAGATTGTTATTCTAGCTCAGAGATGAGGAAACTGAGGTGTGGGGAGCTTGAGAGAGTCATCCAGAGCAGGGGTTCCCCAACCAGGGGCAACTTCAACCCCAGGGGACACAGGGCAATTCTGGAGACGTTTCTGGTTATCGCAGATTGCGGGGGGGGGGTAGCGCTAAACATCCTGCAGTGCACAGAACGGCCCCCTCTCCCCCAACAAAGAATTTTCCAGGCACAAATGTCAAAAGCGCCAAGGCTGAGCAACTGGTCTAACCCAAGAAAGGGCCCATGCATCCTCATCCCAGAGCTCAAGGGATGTATCTGTCTGTCCTCCAATGCCTAGCAAAAGGGGCAGAGTAGTGACAGGATCCCTCCTGCCCTTCTTGTCATGTACCTTGGCGAACAGTTACTAAAAGCTTAGCCCAGGAAGGTATGGACATTTTGTTTGTCTGATATTGGAACAGTGCTGGGCACAGCACAGATGCTCTGGAAATACTGTTGAATGGATGCATGAAGGAATACTAAGTAGCATTCACTGAAGGCTTTCTGTCCGCCAGGCACCCCAGTGAGCATGGGTCATTCAATTCGCAGAACATCTGCCCACATCTCAGAGGTAGGTACTGTTACCCTTGGACTTTGTCTGCAGAGTAGGGAGGCAGGCGCAGAGAGGAGTGGTCCCATGCTGGGGCCAGACAGCTGGACAGAGACTTTGTGGGTCTCTGAGGTGGTCCCCCATCACACTGTGTTGTCTCACACCAGGATATACAAAACAAGAACAGCTTTCAGAGCTCGTACGCAGTATCTTTTCTCCCCCTGTTCCGGGATTTATGAACATACCCCTCTTTTTTGCACTGACCCCTCTTTTTTTTTTTTTTTTTTTTTTTTAATTGGTTTTGGCCCTAGTAGATGCTGTGGACTATATGATAAATAAAAGGCCTTCAGAGACAGCTCATGAGAAGGCCCCGGCGTTGTGATCAGAGAGAAAAAGATCTAAATAATATTGCACAGCCGGAAACGGGCAATATACGAATTTCAGGCCTCAGAGGCACTACTTTTCTGCAGAGACAGAAGGTACCTTTGCCAGGAGGGGAAGGAGGCCCCTCCACCCCAGGGGCCTAGCCTTGACTTCCCCGGATTCTTGTCAACAAGGAAATCTCAACGGGGCTACCGAGATGTGGGCTCTCCATTGTGTTTTCCATTTTATGACATCTTTTTCTATTCCAGAGGAGAGGATTCTGAATAAAAATGAGCCAGGCTTTTAGGGCTCCTTTTTATTATTAGCATTTGGTAAAAACCAACCTTAATGAGGTGTTAAGAGTCATCCTGCAGCCTATTGTGGCGGGGGCCTGGGAGCTCATAAAGTCCTGAAAAGCCACAGGGCAATTTACGACCCTCGATCCCACCCCTTCCTGACCGAGCTTCCGAGGAAGCATCTTTGGCTCCGCACTGCTTCCTGCAATTTACACGCCTAAGCGGCTCGGGCCGCAGCGGAGTGAAACCGACGAAACCGCATCAAGCGTCCGCGAGGACTGTCCCGCCAGGATGCTCATCTTGGGCGGGTCCGCCCGCCAGGAGGGCAGTTTTGTGCTGAGCGCGGATGGCGAGCGAGCGTCTGCAGATTTCCCACATGGCTCACTGATGAGGAATTTAACACGGACGGTGCAGAATCAGCAAAGCCAGGCAACTTTTGCCTCTCAGCGGGGAGAGGAGTTTCTGAACAAATAAATGCGGTGGGGTTTTTTTGGTTTTGTTTTGCTTTTGTAACCAATCAGTGGACATTCTTCCTGAAATAGGCCTGGTTGAAGGCTGAGGGTCCCCCCCCCCCCCAAGGTGTGCTACCCATTAGTGATGAGAAACAAACCAGAGTGTGTGTGTGACCGATACCTCAGGTTTAATCTCGGAATCTATAATTTGAAGGAACAAGGGAATAGGTTACTGCTTCCAATCCTGCTCATTGTGGCGCTCCCATTTTTTTTTTTTTTAAAGAAAAACGCATATGCCACAATATCCATTGACCCTTCCTGACTACTCAAATCTTACAACTGAATGTTACTTTTTCGTCCTTGTTGTTAAGTTGTGGCATCAGCACGTTACACGGTCCCCATTTGGTTTGCATAGTTCCTTTTAACATAATACAATTTGGGGGTGTACTGAGCCTGGGTGGCTCAGTCGGCTGAGTGTCCCCCTCTTGGTTTCAGATCAGGTCATGATCTCGGGGCTCGTGAGTTCGAGCCCTGCGTAAGGGCGCTCCCCCGACAGTACAGAGCCTGCTTGGGATTCTCTCCCCCCCACCCCCCACCCCTCTTCTGCTCGTGCACACTCTCTCTCTCAAAGATAAATAAATACTGGGGCGCCTGGGTGGCTCAGTCGGTTAAGCCTCCGACTTCAGCTCAGGTCACGATCTCACGGTTGGTGAGTTTGAGCCCCGCGTCGGGCTCTGTGCTGACAGCTCAGAGCCTGGAGCCTGCTTTCGGATTCTGTGTCTCTCTCTCTCTCTCTCCGCCCCTCCCCTGCTCATACTCTGTCTCAATCTGTCTCAAAAATAAATAAAAACATTTAAAAAATAATAAAATAAATAAATATTCACCAAATAAAATAAAATAAAAAACAGAATACAATTTATATTTAACTTGGAAATATATATTTACATTTCCTGGGATGAAATATGAAGAAAAAGAAAAGTGGACGAACTGTTGCATAAAATCACGCAAGATTTTATGGCGTTTCCAGAATCCAGTCGAATAAATAATTCATATGTGAAATGTGTATGTTTGATTTCCAGGTCCTCTGGGGGAGGGCACGGGAGAAAATCCCCGGAAGATGTGGTGTTGGAAGGCCAGAGGGAAAGTCCTACCCTGACACCTGGCAACAGTGTGGTCTTGAGCCCTTAACTCATTGTCTTTGATCCCAAATATTCTTATCGGTAAAATGAAGCTGATAATACCTATGTTCCTGATCAATTATTATTATTTATTTTCATTGTAATTGCAAGTGATTTAATTGGGTATAAACTATGAGCAAAGTGCCGTGAATGCACCATTATACTTCCAAAATAACTCCATCAAGTGGGAGTTATTAGCACCCCCATGTGATGGGGGGGAAGACCCTGGACCACAGAGGGGTTGAGGGACTTGCCTGTGGTCGGTCATGCAGCCTCCAAGTGGCACAGCTGGGACTTGAACCCAGAAACACCTGATGGCAAAAACCGTACCCCACGTCACTCAACCTAAAGCGGCGTCTCTGGGATGATGTAAATGAGATGAACTGTAAGCTGTAAAGTCATCTCTAAATGTCTGGTGGAAAGAGATGTGGCCATGACATCACAGATTTTTGAGAAGAAAAAGGCACTGGAATCATCTCATTAAACAACCCAATTAAAAAAAAAAAATTTAGGGGCGCCTGGGTGGCGCAGTCGGTTAAGCGTCCGACTTCAGCCAGGTCACGATCTCGCGGTCCGTGAGTTCGAGCCCCGCGTCAGGCTCTGGGCTGATGGCTCAGAGCCTGGAGCCTGTTTCCGATTCTGTGTCTCCCTCTCTCTCTGACCCTCCCCCGTTCATGCTCTGTCTCTCTCTGTCCCAAAAATTAAAAATAAATAAGTAAATAAATAAAAATTAAAATTAAAAAAAAAAAATTAACATTTATTATTGAGAGAGAGAGAGAGAGAGAGAGACAGAGCACAAGTGGGGGAGGGGCAGAGAGAGAGGGAAACACAGAAGCTGAAGCAGGCTCCAGGCTCCGAGCTGTCAGCATTGAGCCCGACTCAAGGCTCGAACCTACGAACCGTGAGATCGTGACCTGAGTTGAAGTTGGACGCGGAACTGACTGAACCACCCAGGCGCCCCTGAACAACCCAATTTTATTTTATTTTTCAAAATTTTTTCTTTAATGTTTTTATTTGTTTTTGAGACAGAGAGAGACAGGGTATGAGCAGGGGAGGAGCAGAGAGAAAGGGAGACACAGAAGCCAAAGCAGGCTCCAGGCTCTGAGCTGTCAGCACAGAGCCTGATGCGGGGCTTGAACCCACGGACCGTGAAATCTTGACCTGAGCTGAAGTCGGACGTTTAATCAACTGAGCCACCCAGGTGCCCCCAACCCAATTTTAAAATGATGAGGCTGGAAGCCTACCTTGGGTCACAAACTAGAAAAGATATTCCAGATGGAAGAAAGATCCCCAGCTGCCCACGAGACTCACTGCGGTGCTGTGGCTAAACACTCAGATTTGAGAGCCAGAGGCCTGGGTTCAAATCTGAGCTCCACCATTGACCAGCTGTAGGACCCTAGGCAAAGTACCTAACATTCTTCATACCTTAGCTTCTGTGTCTGTAAAATGCAGATGAGAGGAATTACAGAAGTAATTAAATGAGTTTAAAACATGTAAAATGCTTAAGACAGTATCTGACACATGGGAAATTATGTACTTACAAATATACCATTGATCTAACCACCACTAATATTCTTTAAAACAATTTTTTTAATGTTTATTTATTTATTTATTTTTGAGAGAGAGACAGAATGCAAGTGGGTTAGGGGCAGAGAGAGAAGGAGACACAGAATCCAAAGCAGGCTCCAGGCTGTCAGCACAGAGCCCGACGTGGGGCTTGAACTCAAGAGCTAGGAGATCATGACCTGAGCCGAAGTCAGACGCTCAACTGAATGAGCCACCCAGGTGCCCCTAGCCACTACTAATATTCTTAAAATCTATAGCATTCCTAGTTGATGAGTTGAACACACAAAGACACCTCTGTGTACCATTACGGACTCCATCCGCTGGTAAACAGGTAAGAATGGATGAACCTGTACAGACATCTTTGTATACCATTAATCTGATCATGTCGCTGCCTGATTAACACCTTGTCATAAAATATTTGCAAATCATATATCTGATAAGGGACTAGTATTCAAAATATACGACAACCTAACAATTTTATTGCTTTTAAGACCATAAAATTACCCAATTACAAGTAGGCAAAAATTTGAATAGATATTTCTCCAAAGAAGACACATAATGGCCAATAAGCACACGAAAATACGCTCAACACCATTAGTTATTAGGAAAATGCAAATCAAAACCACAATTAGATATCGTTTCACACCCTCTAGAGTGGCTATAATAATAAAAATGTTAAAGTGACGTTGATAAAAATGTAGAGAAATTGGAAAGCTCATACATTGCTATGGGAATGTAAAATGGTGTAACCACTTTGGAAAACAGTTTCACAGCGCCTTAAAATATTAAACACAGAATTTCCATTGACCTAGAAACTCTATGTCTAGGTATTTAGGCATGAGAATTGAAAACGTATGTCTACACAAAAACTTGTACATGAATGTTTATAGCAGCCTTATTCCCCATCAAAAAAATTGGAAACAACCTAAATGTCTACCTGGTGATGACTGAATAAAATGTGGTACGTTTATACAATGGAATATCATTTAGTCATGAAAAGGAATGAAGTGGGGTTGCCTGGGTGGCTCAGTTGGTTGAGTGTCCAGCTCTTGATTTTGGCTCAGGTCATGATCGCATACTCGTGAGATGGGGCCCTGCGTTGGACCCCTGTTGGGTATGGAGCCTGCTTAAGATCCTCTCCCTCCGGGTCCCTCTTCCCTTCCCCCACTTGCACACACACTCTGTCTCTCTCAAACAACTACAACAACAACAAAGGAATGAAGCAGACCAATGGAACAGAGCCCAGAAATAAGCCCTCGTGTATATGGTCCAATGACCTTCAACAAGGGTGACAAGACAATACGATAAGGAAAGGATAGTCTCATCAACAAACAGCATTGGGAAAACTGGATGGCCACACGCAAAAGAATAAAGATGGACGGGACGCCTGGATGGCTCAGTCAGTTAAATGTCTGACTCTTCATCTCGGTTCAGGTCATGAACTCATGGTTCCTGAGATCGAGCCTCACAATGGGCTCCGTGCTGACAGAGCAAATCCTGCTTGGGATTCATTCCCTCTCTCTGCCCCTCCTCTGCTTGTGCTCTCTCGGTCTCTTTCTGAAAATAAGTATATAAACTTAGGAAAAAAAAAGAATAAAGATGGACTCTTACACCATATACAAAAAACTAGCTCAAAATGGATTTACACATAAGATCTGAAACTATGAACTTCCCACAAGAAAACATAGGGAGAAGCGTTGTGACATCGGAATGGGCAATGATTTCTTGGACCGGACACCAAAAGCACAGGTGACAAAAACAAAAATAGACAAATGGGACACATCAAACTTAAAAACTTCCGCAGAGCAAAGGAAACAATCAACAGAGTGATCATTTTCTCCCAGATGGAAGGGGAGAAAGTATTTGCAAGCCATATTAAAAAAAATTTTTTTTAATGTTTATTCATTTTTGAGGGAGAGAGAGAGACAGCGTGCAAACAGGGGAGGGGCAGAGAGAGGAGACACAGAATCCGAAGCAGGCTCCAGGCTCCGAGCTGTCAGCACAGAGCCCGACACAGGGCTTGAACCCACGAACCATGAGATTATGACCTGAGCCAAAGTCGGACACTTAACTAACTGAGCCACCCAGGTGCCCCTGCAAGCCATATTTTGGACAAATACGTAACTATAAATAAATATAAATATAAATATAAATATTTTTACATATGTATATATATGTATGTGTGTGTATATATATGTATGTGTGTGTGTGTGTGTGTGTGTGTATATATATATATATATATATATATATATATACACACTCAATGTTGTGAGTTTAAGCCCCACATTGGGCGTGGAGATTATTAAAAAAAAAAAAAAAAAAAACAACTACAACTCAATAATGAATAAAGAGCAACAACAAAAAACTGATTTAAAAATGGGCAAAAGGCTTGTATTTCTCCAAAGATATACGAATGGTTAACAAGCATAGGAAAAGATATTCAACACCACCAATCATCAGGAAGATAGAAACCCAAACCACAATGATGTATCATCTCATGCTCATTAGGATGGTCACAGTCAAAAAAAAAAAACAACCCTGAAAATAATAAGTGTTGACAAGAGTGTAGAGAAATTGAAACATTTGCACACCCTTGGTGGGGTTGTAAAACGGTGCAGCCACTGACAGAAACGTGTGAAGTTCCCTTTAACAATTACCACACGGTCCAGCAATCTCACTGCTGCGAATTTAACCGAAACAGTTGAAAACGGGGCCTCACAGAGAGACGTGCACCTTTACGTTCAATTCCGGCATTACGCACAGTAGGCCAAGATGTGGAAGCAACTCGGACGTCCGCCGACATCTGAATGAAGGCAACGGGGTATCTCCGTGCGATGGAGTATTACTCGGTCTTCAAAAAGAAGGAAATTCTGTCACGTGCTGCGACATGGATGAACCTAGAGCACGTTATGCTAAGCGAAATGCGCCCGCCACACAAAGGCAAACACTTCATCACTCTGGTTATAGGAAGCATCAAAAATAGCCAACCTACAACAATACCAAGTAGAAGAGCGGTGGCCAGTTGTCTGGGAGGAGGGAGAAACGGAGAGTTGCTGTTCAATGGGGACAGAGTTTCAGCCCTGGAAGACAAACGGGTTCTGGGGGTCTGTGGGGTCGCAGTGGGCATGCGGCTAATGCTACTGTAATACACACTTAAACATTGTTAGGAGGGCCCATTGAAAAAACAAAACAGGGGTGCCTGGCTGGCTCAGTTGGTGGAGTGTATGACTCTCGATCTCAGGGTTGTGCGTTTCGAGCCCCGTGTTTGGTGTAGAGATTCCCTCGAAGATAAAATCTTTAAATGTGTATTTATTTTGAGAGAGAGAGGGAGAAAGGGAGAGAGAGAGAGAACTCCAGGAGGGGAGGGGCAGAGAGAGAGAGAGAGGGAGAGAGAGAATCCCAAGCGGGCCTCGTGCCGTCAGCGCAGAGCCCTACGCAAGGCTCAAACCCACGAGTCGTGAGATCACGACCTGGGTCGAGATCAAGAGCTGGCCACTTAACCGACTGAGCCACCCGGGTGCCCCAAAGATAAAAATCTTTAAAGCGCAAACACAAAAAAACCAAGCACAGCAACTGAAACAAAAGAGAAACCGGGAGAAACACAACAAAGAAAAAGCGATGACGTGCTGACCCGCGACGACGCGGATGAACGTTGAAAACACACGGCGAAAGAGGCCAGACACAAAGGGCCACGTGCTGCGTGAACACATGTATGTGACATGTCGAGGACAGGCAAATCAGTAGCGACGGACAATAGCTGAGGCTGGAGGGAGTGGAGGATGGGGGGTCAGTGCTGGTGGGTACTGCTCCTTATGGGGGTTGGGGAGAAGGAGGAAAATGTTCCCAACTTGATGGTGGCACAGTTCCGGGAACATACTCAGAGAGCACTGAATCTTACACTTCAGTTTTTTTTTTAATGTTTATTCATTTTTGAGAGAGAGAGAGAGAGAGAGAACAAGCAGGGGAGGGGCAGAGAAAGAGGGAGACACAGAATCCCAAGCAGGCTCCAGGCTCCGAGCTGTCGGCACAGAGCCCGACGCGGGGCTCGAACTCACGGACCGCGAGATCACGACCTGAGCCGAAGTCGGACGCTCAACCTACTGAGCCGCCCCAGGCTGAATCGTACACTTTAAAAAGGTGAAAGTCATGCAACGACATGGATGGAACTAGAGGGTATTATGCTAAGCAAAGTAAGTCAGTCAGAGAAAGACGAATATATGATTTCACTCGTGTGTGGAATTTAAGAAACACAACGGATGAACGTAGGGGAAGGGCAGGATAAAATAAGATGAAAGCAGAGGGAGGCAACCCGTAAGAGACTTCAACACGGAGAACAAACTGAGGATTGCTAAAGGGGAGATGGAGGTGGGTTAAACGGGTGATGGGCATTAAGGAGGCATTCTCAGGATGAACACTGGGCGTTATACATAAGGGATGAATCACTGGGTTCTACTCCTGAAGCCAAGACAACACTGTATGTTTACTAACTTGAATATAAATAAAATTAAAAAGGAAAAAAAAAAGGTGAATTTCAGGGGCGCCTACCTGGCTTCATTGGTGAACCATAAGACTCTTGATCTTGGGGCTGTAGGTTCGAGCCCCACATTAGGTGTAGAGATTACTTTATAATTTTTTTTTAATGTTTTTATTTTATTTTTTGAGACAGAGAGAGACAGAGCATGAACGGGGGAGGGTCAGAGAGAGGGAGACACAGAATCCGAAACAGGCTCCAGGCTCCGAGCTGTCAGCACAGAGCCCGACGCGGGGCTCGAACTCACGGACTGTGAGATCATGACCTGAGCCGAAGTCGGCCGCTCAACCGACTGAGCCACCCAGGTGCCCCAAGATTACTTTAAAAAAATAAAATCTTTGGGGCGCCTGGGTGGCTCAGTCAGTTAAGTGCCTGATTTTGGCTCAGGTCATGATCTCACAGTTTGTGAGTTCGAGCCCCACGTGGGGCTCTGTGCTGACAGCTCAGAGCCTGGAGGCTGTTTTGGATTCTGTGTCTCCCTCTCTCTCTGTCCTCCCCCGTTCATGCTCTGTCTCTCTCTGTCTCAAAAATAAATAAACGTTAAAAAAAATTTTTTTTAAATAATAAAATAAAATCTTTAAATAAATAAAAGAACAAATTTTATAGTATATGAGTCATATTATTTTCTTTCTTTAACAAAGCTCTATACTCAACATGGGACTTGAACTCATGACCTTGAGATCAAGAGTTGAATGCTCTAGGGGCGCCTGGGTGGTTCAGTTGGTTAAATGTCCAATTTCAGCTCAGGTCACGATCTCACAGTTTGTGGGTTTAAGCCCTGCATCGGGCTCTGCGCTGACGATGGCTCAGAGCCTGAAGCCTGCTTGGGATTCCGTGTCTCCCCTCTCTCTGCCCCTCCCTGGCTCATGCTCTGTCTCTGTCTCTCTCAAAAATAAACATTTTTAATAAAAAAAATTTTTTTAAAGAGTTGCTTGCTGTACTGACTGAGCTAGCCAGACACCCTTGAATTACATCTTAATTGAAAAAAAAATAGTGTTGGCAGAAACAATCCCCACTTTCCATTACTCTCAGTTGTGTCAGGAGAAAGTCCCCATTCTCTGCTGCCCCCCAGACCCCCTGAATCGTGGCCCCAACTCACATCTGAGCCTCACTCTCTGTACTCTGGTGCCATTTTTCTCATGTGACAGCCACATCTGCCTTCTCCCTGCCCTTCAGTCCCGGGTGTCTCCATCATGGCAGTGCTCCAAAGCAAAATTAAGTGATTTGTGTAAGTTCTTGTTAAAATTTTGCCTCTCTTGTTAGATGCTGTGAATGCCAGTGGTGTGTCTGTTTTGTTCACCGTTCGAGCCTAGAATAGTGCCTGGCACACAGCAGGCACTTAATAAATAGTGTTCAAGAAATACTGGGAGTTGATAAATTACTAATCTAAGACGGTGACGAGTCCCAGGGGGGGTTCTGGGCAGAGAGGCATGCATGGGCTAAGGCACAACGAAGACACCTTGGTCATCTGAACTGGGGGACACTTGCATAGACAGTCCTATGTGATCAGGTTTTTGCTACAAAAGAATATCATCAAAAGAATATCATCAAAAGCTACAAAAGCCTTTCTTTCTACAGAAGCTCTTCTGGAAAGGCAGCCTTTCGGGATCTATCTTCTGGGAAGGCAAATTTGCAGTGTTTAACTGGAGTCAAAGAACAGATGTGCTCCTTCCGCTTTGACCCCCACTGAAGGCACAAGGTGACACGACAGGGAGGGAGACAGAGGGCACAGGGACTAGACAGCAGAACAATGTCATGGTTCTGAGCATGGGCTCTGAATTCACATCCTGGCTCAACGGCTTACATGTTGTATGAGGTGGTGCCAGGACCTTTAGTTTCCTGAGACCTTAGTTTCCTCATCTGTGAAATGGGCACAATAATAGAATTTGCCTTACAGAGCAGTTGGGAGGGTTATAAGCAAACTCAAGTAAATCCCTTGTAAGAATGGCTGGCACCTAGTTTCGACCCAATAAGTGTTGGCTGTTCGTATTATTTAGGCTGCCAAGGTTATACTATTCTGGTGCACCTGATGAACAGCCTAAAGGATTTTTCTGCTCTCCATCTTACATGTATTAAAAATTCATACCGTATGGCACAGAAACAGACACTCAGATCAATGGAACAGAATAGAGAACCCAGAAGTGGACCCACAAACGTCTGGCCAACTCATCTTTGACAAAGCAGGAAAGAACATCCAATGGAATAAAGACAGTCTCTTCAGCAAGTGGGGCTGGGAAAACTGGACAGCGACATGCAGAAGAATGAACCTGGACCCCTTTCTTACCCCAGACACAAAAATAAACTCAAAATGGATGAAAGACCTCAATGTAAGACAGGAAGCCATCAAAATCCTGGAGGAGAAAGCAGGCAAAAACCTCTTTGATCTTGGCCACAGCAACTCCTTACTCAACGTGTCTCTGGAGGCGAGGGAAACAAAAGCAAAAATGAACTACTGGGACCTCATCAAAATAAAAAGCTTCTGCACAGCGAAGGAAGCAATCGGCAAAACTAAAAGGCAACCGACAGAATGGGAGAAGATACTTGCAAATGACATATCAGATAAAGGGTTAGTATCCAAAATCTATAAAGAACTTATCAAACTCAACACCCAAAAAACAAATAATCCAGTGAAGAAATGGGCAAAAGACATGAATAGACACTTCTCCAAAGAAGACATCCAGATGGCCAACTGACACACGAAAAAATGCTCCATATCACTCATCATCAGGGAAAGACAAATCAAAACCACAATGAGATACCACCTCACATCTGTGAGAATGGCTCACATTAACAACTCAGGCAACAACAGATGTTGGCGGGGATGGGGAGGAAGAGGATCTCTTTTGCATTGTTGGTGGGAATGCAAACTGGTGCAGCGACTCTGGAAAACAGTGTGGAAGTTTCTGAAAAATTAAAAATAGAACTACCCTATGATCCAGCAATTGCACTAGTAGGCATTTATCCTCCGGATACAGGTGTGCTGTTTCAAAGGGACACAGGCACCTCCATGTTTCTAGCAGCTCTATCGACAATAGCCAAAGTATGGAAAGAGCCCAAAAGTCCATCAATGGATGAATGGAGAAAGAAGATGTGGTATATATATACAATGGAGTATTACTCGGCAATCGAAAAGAATAAAATCTTGCCATTTGCTACTACGTGGATGGAACCGGAGGGTATTATGCTAAGTGAAATTAGTCACAGAAAGACAAAAATCATATGACTTCACTCATATGAGGACTCTAAGAGACAAAGCAGATGAACACAAAGGAAGGGAAGCAAAAATAATATAAAAACAGGGAGGGGGACAAAACGTAAGAGACTCTTAAATACAGAGAACACAGGGCTACTGGAGGGGCTGTGGGAGAGGGAATGGGCTAAATATGTAAGGGGCACTAAGGAATCTACTCCTGAAATCATTGTTGCACTAGATGCTAACTAATTTGGATGTACATTAAGAAATAAATTACTTTTAAAAAGAATAAAGTAACAAACATTACAATAATGAGAAATCAAATTCAGAAAGAAGGGAGAAGGTCTTCAAGGTCTCTCGCCATGAATTCGTGCTGAAAGAAGATGGCGTAATAAGACCCGCAACGCACACAATTGTTTGCAAAATCAGGGAAACCCACTTCACATCACTTCTTGGCCTCCGAGGCCAGCGTCATAACCAAAAACACACATGGTGGTTGACTGTGTGTCACAAATTGGAATGACATGGGAAGGAAAGACAGACAAAAACCCTCTGATTAACTAATAGCACCCAACACAGGCGGCCTGGGCGGCTCCACAGCACTGGTCTATGAAAAGCAAGGAGAGGCGGCTTCTGTGACCACAACAGGAAGGATTTTACGCCCTTAGTGAATAATATTTGAATTATGTTCCCCCACTTGCAGACCATTTTGCTGCTCGTTATCTTATCTGCCCAGTCCTGTGAGGCGGCAAGACAGATATTATTTAAAAAAAAATTTTTTTTTAACACTTATTTATTGTTGAGAGACAGAGACAGACTGAGCATGAGCAGGGAAGGGGCAGAGAGGGAGGGAGACACAGAATCGCAAGCAGGCTCCAGGCTCCGAGCTGTCAGCACAGAGCCCGACGCGGGGCTCGAACTCACGGACCGCGAGATTGTGACCTGAGCTGAAGTCGGATGCTCAACAGGCTGAGCCACCCAGGCGCCCCAAGACAGATATTATGATATCTGACAAAAGACTTGTATACAAAGTAGATAAAGAATAAAAAAAAAATTCACACCGGAAAGGAGAAAACAAGATCGGCAGGATAAGCCTTGCCGACGTATAGTGAGTGCTTGCTATGGCCCGCTCTGAGCAGGGGTTCGCTTGTATGAATTGGTGGTACCACCCAGGGGGTTTATATCCAGGGTGTATTCTGACCGGCACCTGCCAAATTAGCTACCCATGCTGATTCTCCTTATTCAAGGTAGCCGTGTTCTATAAAGTTGCCGTGAACACCGAATTCTCAAATGCCGAACCATTGCTGTTAGAACAAATACAGAGTTAGGTTCCTCCTCCGAGCCTATGGTCACAACATTTTCATCCACCAATCAATACACATCCTTGTTTCTCGTGTGTCTCTGTTCAAAGACACCTTATTTAATATACAATGGTGATTCATTAACGTTGAGCTCATGGCCAACATCACTGTAACTCATGCCTGAAGGAAGCCTAATTAACACTAGGATTTGCCTCCTAAGGCACATGCCAGTCTTCCCCTGCTTCAGAACTTGTCAGAACCTCCCCTGCCCATTCTAAGCAACGCAGTCTCCAACAAAAAGCACAAAGATATGCGAAACATGGCAACAAATAGGTGGGGGAAAGGACATGGGTACAGCATGAGAGCTGAAGTGAGAAATTGCAATGATAGCGGTGGAGGGTGCCTGGCTGGCTCAGTCAATGCGTGCGACTCTTGATCTCGGCGTTGCGAGTTCAAGCCCTGCCTTGGGTGTGGAGGTTACTTAAAAATGACAGATCAGCTAAAGGGTTAGTATCCAAAATCTATAAAGAACTTATCAAACTCAACACCCAAAAAACAAATAATCCAGTGAAGAAATGGGCAAAAGACATGAATAGACACTTCTCCAAAGAAGACATCCAGATGGCCAACCGACACATGAAAAAACGCTCCACATCACTCATCATCAGGGAAAGACAAATCAAAACCACAATGAGATACCACCTGACACCTGTCAGAAAGGCTCACATGAACAATTCAGGCAACAACAGATGTTGGCGAGCATGCAGAGAAAGAGGATGTCTTTTGCACTGTTGGTGGGAATGCAAACTGGTGCAGCCACTCTGGAAAACAGTATGGAGATTCGTCAAAAAATTGAAAATGGAACTACCTACGACTCAGCAATTGCACTACTAGGCATTTATCCAAGGGATACAGGTATGCTGTTTCGAAGGGACACATGCACCCCCATGTTTATAGCAGAATGATCAACAACAGCCAAAGTATGGAAAGAGCCCAAAAGTCCATCGATGGATGAATGGATAAAGAAAATACGGTATATATATACAATGGAGTGTTACTCGGCAATCGAAAAGAATGAAATCTTGCCATTTGCCACTACGTGGATGGAACCGGAGGGTATTATGCTAAGTGAAATTAGTCAGAGAAAGACAAAAGTCACAATGACTTCACTCATATGAGGACTTTAAGAGACAAAACAGATGAACAGAAGGGAAGGGAAACAAAAATAATATAAAAACAGGGAGGGGGACAAAACAGAAGAGACTCAAAAATATGGAGAACAGAGGGTTACTGGAGGGGTTGTGGGAGGGGGGAAAGGCTAAATGGGTCAGGGGCACTAAGGCATCTACTCCTGAAATCATTGTTGCACTATATGCTAACTAATTTCGATGTAAATTTTAAAAAATAAAAAATTAAATTAAAAAAATTAAATAAAATAAATAAACTCTTTAGGGGCACCTTGCTGGCTCAGTCGGTTGAGAGTCCTCTTTGATTTCAGCTAAGGTCGTGGTCTCACGATTTGTGAGATCGAGCTCCGCGTTGAGCTCTGAGCTGAGCACGGAGCCTGCTTGGGATTCTCTCTCTCTCTCTCTCTCTGCCCCTCCCCTGCTTGTGCTTGCTCTCTCCCTCTCTCTCAATAAATAAATGTTTTTTTAAATCTTAAAGAAAAAAGAAATTGCAATGTGTACCAGGCACTGCTCTTTGCATAGGTCTGCAAATGACTGAGAAAATACCCAGAGTATTGATTTGGGGGTTGGAAATAAGCTTTCGTGGGCAGCTAAAATATGCAATTCTGGAATGATGGGA
Source organism: Panthera uncia (assembly GCF_023721935.1). Taxonomy (NCBI): domain Eukaryota; kingdom Metazoa; phylum Chordata; class Mammalia; order Carnivora; family Felidae; genus Panthera; species Panthera uncia. Next base: position 9,967,232 of record NW_026057578.1, on the reverse strand, counting down.
ATCCACTGCCTTTTGAAGATCACGTTGGCGTGAATGCGGTCAGATGAGGCAGCCTCGTCGTGATGGTGAAGGTGTCAGGGCAGGGGAAACGTTGAGGTAAAGTTTCTCGGTTGTTTGCATCTGTGAGTCTCCCAGCTGACCCAGCTCCTCGTATTTCAGGAATCATGAAGCAAAAGCGATGTTTTCCATTGTATCTAAACACCAGAGATTTCTACACATTCAAGACAAGTTACAATTTGTTACTGAAGAATTCTCAGTGGCCAGGAGATTTCCATCAAGAGGTGAAGACTGCAGAAGTCCTTCTTCTCCAGGACAGGAAGGCACATGTTGTTACCTCCCTATCTCTAATTTGTGAAGCATATTTAAAAACTGATGCTAGTATATTTTGGCTCTGGAAAATTCAAACGTGCTGCTCACATTCACGTACCAGCAGGCACTGGTTGGGTTCTACTTTGGTTGTCTGGGTTCTGATCCTAGCGTTCTCATAACATAGATGTGTAATGTTGAACAAGTTAGTGGGACTCAGTTTTCCTCATCTGTAAAATGGGGATAATAGAGACAACCTTGTTATAACGATTCCGAGGGTGCCTGCCGCATAGTAAATGTCTTACAAGGTCAAGGAGTGCTGGCTTTTAAAAGGCAAAGTGGGTCACATTCACTAAGTCTTTGTTCTGTTCCAGGCAGCGTGCACTGTGTTAAGCAATCCACATTGCAAAGTGCATTTAAGTGGCGCTTTGGAGAGCCATCGCTGGATATCTGATCTAAAGGAGAACCTCTCCCAACCCCGCTTTTTCTATTGCATAGAGCCCGGATCATGGCTTTCATTTACTTTATTTACATTTACGTTTTGGTCTGTTCTCAACGGGAGAATGCAGGTCCCCGAAGGGATTTTATTCCTCCCATTCATCTGTATGTCTATCCCAAGGCATGCAGTAGGTGCTCAATGAATTCGTTAACTAAATAAATGAATGAGCCTCAGATTCCACGTCTGACCTGAGTCCCTGCTGCAGGCACAAAGCTGTGCTTCCTCTCGTGACCTACACAGTGATGGGGAGGGTGCTGGGGATGGGTGGGTGGGGGGGCGGTAATGGTCCTGAGGTTACAGCAGCACCATCTAATCTGGTGGCCATTACTGGCTACTCAAATTTAACTTTCAAGGAATTAAAATTAAATAAAAGTAGAGATTTGGCTCCCCAGGCACACTAGCGCATTTCAAGTACTCGGTACACACAAGTACTGAGTACTCAAGCACTCAGTGGTACTAGGTAGCCTGGAGAGAGCACATTTCTATCATCACAGAAAGTTCTATTGACACAGCTGACTTAGAGCCAGGGGCCCTTGGCTATGTTTACAGACTTTTTTTAAAATACATTTTTTAGGGGCGCCTGGGTGGCTCAGTCGGTTGAGCAGCCGACTTCGGCTCAGGTCACGATCTCGCGGTCCGTGAGTTCGAGCCCCGCGTCGGGCTCTGTGCTGACAGCTCGGAGCCTGGAGCCTGCTTCCGATTCTGTGTCTCCCTCTCTCTCTGACCCTCCCCCGTTCATGCTCTGTCTCTCTCTGTCTCAAAAATAAATAAACGTTAAAAAAAAAAAAAAAAAAAAAGAAAATACTCCCTCTCTGCCCCATTACAGACAAAGCTGGCTAATTCCTACTCCGGAGACTAAAGATCTTGGTAGATTTTCCTTTTTCTCCCCAGCCCGCCCCCAACCTTTGTCTTTTCTTTTACTTTCTTCCATTTTTTTTTTTTAAAGATCATAATTATCCTGATAATTTGCAGGTGTAGACTCAGACCGACTAACCAAACGGACTTTCTTTGGCAAGCAGAGTGCAGGAGGGATTAGCTGTCATGCAGGGGCGTTCATGTGAAAGATTCCTCTTAGATGAATTTAGGGAACAAAGCCCTTGTGGTCAATGATTTCTGTGGGTATGGAAGTAAAAGACTGGCCGAGCCCTTTTGTCAGTTTTGAGCACAAATCATACAGTTACTGAATACCCCCAGCCGCAGTCGTGTTCTTTTAATGCTTAACTCCGTGACCTCACAAAAATAATTGCTGGGAAGCAAATTTACTTAGCCCTCTGCCTTTATTTGCTGACCAAGGGGCTCAGCCGATAGTCATATTGTTTATGGAAATGCGGGAGGGCGTAGGGTGTGGGGAGGAAAAAGAACACAATTTGGCTAGGGAAGATGGATGTATTGAAAGGATTCAAGGGATTTTGTCTTTGCTTTATAATTGGAGTCAGGATTTCCCTTCAAGTTACGCACTGCAGATGGGAAACTTCTCTGGGTCCCTCTGCCCAAAGCCCTGTTAAGCCCTAGTCTCCCTGGGTTGGCATCTGGCTTTTTAAATCCTCGTCATTTTTAGGAGTAGGATAATTATCACCTCTTGCCCGCTGAATGGGCTTTTTCAGATGCTGAGAATGTCTTTAGGCAGAAAGAAAAGAAATTGATTCGAAATGGTTAGTCTGCTTTGGAGGCAGTTGTGCACTTTGGTTTTCGAATCTCAGAATTTCCACGGGTGGGCTTGGAATTTTACTTGCGCGCATCTTGGCAGGGAGCCCCAAACAGACTTATTTCCACACCCTCGTTTTAGAAGAAGACCGGTGACTTTGATTGCAGGGGGGATGACCCCACTGATTTGGGGACTGTCTCGGTGGGCAGGAAAGTAGGGAGATCTTCCAGGCTTTTCATTTGGAAAATCACAACCTGGGTTGGCAGCAACAGATAGGGGGGAAAAATGATATTACCAAAAGCAAGTTAGTGACAGGACTTTACCAGGCCACCTCCAGCTTAAGCCCCTCGAATGCAGTACCGAAAGTGGCTTCCTTAGCAAAATCCTTAACCACCCAATCAGTCAAGCCATCTGATAACTGCTTATCTTCTCTAATGCGATTGAGATTCTGTTTGATGCCCCTTTGCATTCCAATCGCAAAGCTCATCTTAGGTAAGCACCTTGAGGAGAAAAAAAATTCATGAGCCTCAGCTTCTGCATGCACGGAATTTTCTCTTCACAATAGAAGGAAACATGTTAAGCTGGGTGGGGGTGGGGTGGGGGTGTGGAGGCGGTTGAAAATCTTTGAAAGGGAGGGGTACGGTGTTCAGTTTACACGCAGTGCACACACACACAGCAAGGTGCAACACTTTATTCCGGCTAATGGCTGAGAAACAATAAAAAAAAGGCTATTTCACGAGGCATAAGAACGTTATGCGACTATATTTCCATCTCCGTTAAGAAAACTTCATCGTAACGCAGCGCCCAGCCTCTGGGGCTAAAATAGTGAAGCAAAGCGATCCTATGAGCCAGGGAAACATGGGAGATGAACCAGTTACTCTGTTCTCCATTTTCGGCCCCCTAACTAGGCAGGAAGAGTGAAAAACGTGTGTAAGTGAAGATATCCAGAATTTGTGATGATCGGAACTTGAGGTCCCCCCCCCCCCCCCGCATTCACAGTCCCTTTTATGATCGGCTCTAAAGTGAGACAGAAGTGGGGCGCCTGGGTGGCTCAGTCAGCTGAGCATTCAACCCGACTTTGGCTCAGGTCATGATCTCGCTGTTGTGGGATCGAACCCCTTGTCAGGCTCTGCGCTGAGTGTGGAGCCTGCTTAAGATTCTCTCTCCCTCTGCCCCTGGCCCCTGCTTGTGCACGCGTGCTCTCTCTCTCTCTAAAAAAAAAAAAAAAAAAAGGTGGGGGGACAGAAGCAGAGTGCCCTCTCATAACAGTGAAGTAAATGGGAATAGCCTGGCACACAGTAGGTCCTCAAAAGAATCTTAGCTGTCGAGTTTTTTTTTTAATGTTTATATATTTTTGAGATGGGGGGGGGGGCGGGGAGAGGCAGAGAGAGAGGGAGAGAGAGAATCCTGTGAAATCATGACCTGAGCTGAAATCGAGTCGGAGGCTTAACTGACTGAGCTACCCAGGCGCCCCTCTAATCTGTGTCTTTATATTTAAAGTTGGTTTTTTGGCCCCTGTCTTTTTTTTTTTTTTCTTAGAGAGGGGCATCGAAAGAGAGAGAAAGAGCATCCCAAGCAGGCTCCATGCTCGGCCGGGGAGCCCAAGGCGGGGCTCGATCCCAAGACTCAACTGACACGCAACTGACTGACTGACCCACCCAGGTGGCCTGGCTCTTGCCTTTTTATGCAGCCCGACAAGCTCCGGTTTTTTAATCGGAATGTTTAGGTCATTTACACATTTCTACTTACAGTGATTTTTATTTTTATTTTATTTTATTTTATTTTATTTTATTTTATCTTTTTATTTTTTCTTGCTTTCTTTTGGATTGAGTTTTTAAAACCATTTTTTTTTTTAAGTTCAGTTTTTTTTTGTTTTTTGTTTTGGAGACAGAGCGAGAGAGCAGGGGAGGGGCGCAGAGAGAGAGAAAGAGAGGGAGAGGGAAAATCCCAAGTGGGCTCCATGCTAATACCATGAAGGGGCTCAATCCCATGAACCGGTAGAGTGTGACCTGAGCGGAAATCAAGAGTCGGATGCTCCCCCGACGGAGCCGCTCACGTAACCCATAATTCAAACCTTTTTGCCCACTTTTTAACAACTCTGGAATCTGCATAACCTCTGTGATCAATTTATTTTGAAATAAAAAACAAATGGCCCCCACAAAATAAAACCAAACTCGGAAAGTTCAACTTGTTTCAAGTTCAGTGACCAGGTAGCAAGGGTGGGAGACAAATCTGAGAATATTTTCTGGAATTTATCGAATTTCAAGTACCCTGAGGAAGAAAATGGGTCTGTTAGATTTGAGGCTACACAGCCGGGGGCTCTTGGTAAGTGGGTTTAGAAAATAATTCTCATAGCGAATGGCCAGGGGGAGCTGAATTCTGATGTTCTGCTGTTCCTCCCCAGCATGGTTCGTCTTCTCATGGTTGTGTAATCAGAGCTTATCACAATGACTAGCATAGAATCACCGTGCAATAGACAGGAATAAGCATGAGAGGCTGGGTCAAACCCTTCAGTGCCAGGAATTCAGCATCCAAATTTAAACCTGGTCACTGTTGGTACCAATATGCAACCAGAGTTCCCCTCCCCTCTGCCTTTTTTTTTTTTTTTTTTAAAGATTTTACATTTAATTTTTTTTTTTTTTTTAAGTTTATATTTGAAAGAGAGAGAGAGAGAGGGAGAGCAGAGGAGGGGGCAGAGAGAGAGGGAGACACAGAATCCAAAGTGGGCTCCAGGCTCTGAGCTGTCAGCCCAGAGCCCCCCACAGGGCTCAAAGTCACCAACGGTGAGATCATGACCTCAGACGAAGTCGGACGCTTAACTGACCGAGTCACCAGGCACCCCAAGATTTTAACTCTAAGTAATCTCTACACCCAACATGGGGCTCAAACTCACAACCTCAAGATCAAGAGTCACGTCTCCACCGACTGAGCTAGCCAGGCACCCCTCCATTTTTTTTTTTTTTTTTAAAGAATACTCTAAATATAAAGCTAGGAGGCCACTACTTCCCCCCTACAATTGCCAGCCCATCTCTCTTCCCAAATTGAATTTCTGGGTATATGTGAATCGGTATTGTGAGGACGGCCATTACGGGGAGGGACAGAAATCTCTTTGCCTCCGAGATAAGGCCACTAAGTAGATCTAATGTCTGGGACAGAGCTGAAGCGGAGGATAACTTGGGTCTAAAGGCATCCAATTTGGGGAGTTTTCCTTAACCTTTAAGGCTAAATTTATTCTCCATGCTAACTCTGGCAGAGGAGTCCCAAGGCGTGCTCTGATAGGCTCAGTGTGAGCCCTTGCTCATCTCTGAACCAATCAGGGAGGCACTGTTGGTAGGAGACTGGAATAGAGCTCTCTAATTGGCTGATCTCTGGGTGAGTGGGTGGGGGAGACACAATAAGGCACCTTGATTGGCAGTCTCCCCATGGTCCAGGCGGGGAGGGCGTTCTCCAAGGAAAGCAGAGTGGCCATGGAAGAAACCTTGCTAGAAGACAGGAGCAATCTATTGCCCAACCCCAGGGGCCATCATTCTCAGAGAATCACACGGACGTAAATGTCCTTCGTCCTTGCACAAATTGTGTGTGTGTGTGTGTGTGTGTCTGTGTGTGTGTGTTCACTTACTTTAATAACACTACATTTACCATGTTATCACCACAGAATGTAAATTCAGGTCAGACAAGAAAATTCCACAAGTGCAATAAAGCATTCTGAAATATACCAAAGTTTGTGTATAATGTCCGACCAAACCACCTTGCTGACAAATCACTACTCACTTCGATTATAGGTAATTGGTTCACATCTATGCTTCTTACAAAGAAACATAAACAAATTTCATACATTTAAAAAGTGTTTTCCATTTACCTTTGCATTAGTCCTTAAAATACACATTCCCATTTCCAGATGACATTTCAAAATTATTCTAATACAACAGCAGCATAAATATAATTCTGCAGTTATAAAAAAAAGCTAAACTGGGACCCATACTTAAGTTATTCTCATGTGTACGCATGATTCTGAAATAAATACTACTTCTAAGCAGCTGTCATCAGGTTTTTAGGTTTGGTTTAAACACACACACACACACACACACACGTTCAGTTGTGGGCAAGCATATTCTATGTGTTGCTCTGAAAGGAGTCTAAGAGGCAACCAGCCCTAGAAACTGAAGTACTCGACCAGTCTGCAAAACAGGCAGAAAAAAGTTAAATTACACAGGATTCCTACAGAACATCCAAAGCACGTGACAGTCTGCAGCCACTGGGAGGAGTTCGGGATTGCCAAGTTGTTCTCTTTGCCACTCATTTCGTCAGAAGACTTTAAGAAGATGCACGTTTTACCACTAACGAGTACGTTTATAAGTGACGTGTTTCCTCTGGGCTAATGTGACTCCCTGGAATGACCCAGCTAACTAGTCACTAGTAATTTGGTTACCAGGCAAATTGAGCCTGCAAGAAAGGACGACAATATTTAAATTCCCACGTTGTTGTCTGACCCATTCAAGCCATTGATTTTCAACATATAAGCTCAACGTGCGATGTACAGAGCAAGCACCACCAACAACACCAGGATGGCTTCTCTTTTTCTTTTTAAATGTTTTTTTTCGGAATGTTTATTTTTGAGAAAGAGAGAGAGACCGAGCATGAGCGGGGGAGGGGCAGAGAGAGAGGGAGACACAGAATCAGAAGCAGGCTCCAGGCTCTGAGCCGTCAGCCCAGAGCCCGACGCGGGGCTCGAACCCACAAACCGTGAGATCATGACCTGAGCTGAGGTCGGACGCCCAACCGACTGAGCCACCCAGGCGCCCCATGACAGCTTCTCTTTTTCTAAGGTTTAGGTTTTGCCCAGAATTCCTTACACATGGAATAGCCCACACCCAGAGTCATTGCTCCCACGACAAAGCCTTGGGCTGCCAGGCACACGTGGATCAGCTGAACAGACCTTCTAGTATCTTCCCTGCTCTTCAATGGATACGGTCCATACGCAGCAATTGCTGCAAAGCCTGCCATTCCGCTGGGAACAAACGGTGCCTCCCTAGCCCTTCGGATACGCCTAGATCCCTGATCATCATACGAAGAAAGAGAAACATCCGTGCCGGTGGACAAAGTGACGGAAGAAGGTGCAATGACAGGAACTCTCAAGCTCCAACCGGTTTCCGTCCTTGCACAAGATTCTAAAAATGCTACCTCAGCTGCCCTGTGTTAACATAGTAAAGCAGACTTACCCAACACGAGGCACTTCAGTCTCCGAGTACATCTAGGTGATGGGCCTTCCTCTGCTTTAGTCCGAATGTGGCTTCTCAGGAGCTGGCAGCCTATGACCAAATGATGCATTTATTTACCTCCAAATCATACACGTCCGTTATTTATTTCAAAACAGTATATAACGTGAAGGCATAACCTGATGACGGGGACCCAATCACTCTACAGATCTGCACTGAGTTCCCAGCAGCATACCAGACTCCTGCTTTTTGTTTGGAAGTAAACTCTGAACCCAACGTGGGGCTTGAACTCACGACCCCAAGATCAAGAGTCCCATGCTCGGGCACCTGGGTGGCTCAGCTGGTTCAGCGTCCGACTCTTGGTTTCGGCTCAGGTCACAGTCTCACGGCTGGGGGCGTTAAAGCCCCGTGGGGGGCTCTGCGCTGACATCCGAGGAGGCTGCTCGGGGTCCTTTCTTTCCCTTGCTCTCTGCCCCTCCCCCACCCCCCAGGGGAGTGCACGCACATGCGCTCCCCCCCCCATAAATAAATTAAATTAAATAAAAAAAGGAGTCCCATGTGTTACTGACTAAGCCAGCCAGGAGCCCCTAGTATAAATTGTTTTCCATACCCGGACTCTTGGCTGCTTTTCACTCTGGGTCCTCGTTTTAAAAGGTAGCTGCTACTACCTTTCCACCACTTGTGGTGCCTTTCAGTTTTGCAGCCGCTGAGTTTTGAGGGTGCTGCCTCTGGAGCGGGACACTGAGCAACTAAGACGCGTACACGGCCCTTCCCCTTTGGGAGCAAGCAGCCTGTCTGGGAAGGCAGGACCGTGTCACGTGAACAGCAGAGCGGGAGTCCTTCCCGAAGGTGGACGACAAGGGACATCTCAGCCGCTCGCGAGCCTCTTTGAGCCTCTTCCCCATCAGCAGACTGTTTTCCACTCAGGCAGCTTCTTTGGGTTTCCAGAAAACAGCAGGACTGCTTCCCAAATCCCACAGGCATTCCCTTACGGTAACGGACTCCGGCAGAAAACAGATACTGGGCACCTGCTCTTTGTCATGCCTGGTCGTGAGCAAAGGGGGTGGGGGAGTGATCGAGGCCAACAAGGTGCTGACGGGAAAGAACAACAACACACACGCCCAGAAACAGAAACGTAGCACATCAGGAAGTGATACGGTTCCCGGGAAAGACACGGCCAGGTAAGGGCGAGTGTGGGCCTTTTAAAATAGGTCTGAAGTGAAGTCTATTCACCTGCCCTTGAATGTCGGCTGGACTGAGAGCCCACATCTAACAGAATGTGGTAAAGCCGTGTGATGTGGTTTCCAAGGATACGGATTCTGTCTGGCCCTCTTCGATGTCCTGGGACACTCGCCCTTAGAATCCGGCTACCACGCTGGGAGGAAACTCGGGCCACATGGAGAGGCCATGCTGAGGGTTCCAGGTGACAGCCAGCCTGTGAGTGAGAGGCCTTCAGGTGATCTCAGGCCTCAGCCTTTTTGCCTTCCAGCTGAGGTCCCAATCAGTGTGGAGAAAGAGAAGCCCTTCTGCCCTTTCTGAATCTGTGGCCCACGGAAACCAAGTGAGATGATAAATCATTACTACTGCTGTAAGCCATCAAGTTTGGGGATAATCTGTTATGCAATAAGGGATCATGAATGCAGGGAGAGGAGAGTGAAAGAAGGTGGAGGGTGGCAGGGGGTGACGGCTAGTTAAATAGGATGGTTGAGGGGCCAGCGGAGCAGAGACCTGAATGAAGTGGACAGCGAGTGATGCAGATAGAGAAGAGCTTTCAAGGGACAAGAGCACGTGCAAAGGCCCCGTGGCAGGAACGTGCTTGTGGTTCTGGTTGGCATAGCTGGAGAGGTGTGGGAGAGACGGAGGGGTAGGGAGCGAAGTCAGAGAGATGGGACAGGTGTTGCAGATTATGTCAGACCAGCGATCAGAATTAAGCGGAGCGACAGTGCGATCTGGGCCAAGGTTTCAGATGGTTATTCTGGCTGCTGCACAGGAAACAGCCACCAGTAGGGAAGCCCAGTGGTTACTTGCCCTTAGAGCGGTGGAGGGCTAGCATAGTGGAGGTGAGAAGTAGTGAGTCTCTGGGTGCAGGGTAGGAGACAAGGGGAAGCTGGCAGGTCGACGAGCCTCCGACGGAGCCGGGATCCTGCTTGAAGTGCTCCAAACGCGGTCCACGGGCCAGCGGCCCCAGCAACACCTGCATCATGTGGGTGTTTTTGCCCGAAGTGGGGACTCTCGGGCTCCAACAGCACCTGCTGACATTTAACGGGATCCCCGGGTGGACCCCACGCACCTCGCACTTTTGAGAAATGCTTTTCGAGGTGCCTGCTCACTCTTGGCTGCACATTGGAAAAGGGCTGGAAAGCTTCTAAGAAACACCGCAACGCCTCGGATCGGGGGTGGCGGGGGGGTCGGCCGGGCAGTTTTCAAAGCTCCCCAGGTGATTCTAATTCTTAGATTCTCCTCCAGCTCGTCAGCGAATTCTACCGGTTCCGCCACAAAAATACATCCCATGTCTGACCACCTCTGATCCCCTCGGTCACTGCCACTTTTGTCCCGGATGCTGTCATCCCCTACCTGGATGTCAGGATTTCACAGGCCCCCGGAACACCCAGTCAGGACGGGGACCAGTACCTTAGGCCAGTGGCTCTCAAACCTCAGCGTTTCTCAGCCAGTGCGAAAATCACTCTGGGAGGGGGGGGGGGTGTGTGTGCAAACGCTCACTGTTGGCCGGCACCCCCAGAGTCTCTGATTTAGTAAGTCGGGGGCGGGGACCGAGAATTTGCTTTTATGACAAGTTTACAGGTGCTGCTGACGCTGCTGGCCTGGGACCACATTGGGAGCACCAGGGTGGAATAGTTTCGGGCAAGCACCGCTTCCGGCTGGAGCACGTGTAATGAATTACTACGTGAATTACTACGTGAATGACTACGTGGAATCCGTACGCCCTTCTAAGACCTGACCCCGCAGAGCACTGCCTTGATCCATTTCCAGAAAGGTCTCCCCTGATCCAGATCAGGACAGGTGCTGCGTGAATTGAAATGAACTCCTCTCTTCGTCTAGGTTGGCCGGGGTAGAAAAGGGAACCGGATGGACGGGCAGGATTCAGACCAGGATAAGTGAGGAGAAGGGGAGAAGGTGGCTTTTCCAGGACGCTTGGGATCCAAGCTCCAGGGGAAGCAATGGGGTGAAGAGTTGACAGAGGAATGAGGCCAGGAGGGAGAAGGCTCTGGGATCTCCAAGTAGTTAACAACTACCCCACCGGGAAGGACCCTGCTTGCCAGGAAAGGAGAATACCTGTGGTCCAAACAGAAAAACTCAAAAGCAGACAGTTCACTTTGTCCTTGGCCGACACTTTCCAGCCTCACGGGGATCAAGACATAAGGACAGTTGTCTATGAAATGTGCCTAACGAGTCAGAGTACCCAGGATGGAAATTGGTTCACTACATTCCATTAATAGAGTGGATTCATGGGTGCCTGGCTGGCTCAGTCCATAGAGCATGCGGCTCTCGATCTTGGGGTAGCAAGTGCGAGCCCCATGTTGGGTATAGAGATCGCTTAAAAATAAAGTCTTAAAAAGAATAAATGAGAATGGATTCAAACTTACTTCTGGAATAATAGCACCCACTCACTTTCTTTTAGAAAAAAAATTTTTTGTAAACATTTATTTATTTTTGAGAGACAGAGAGAGACAGGGCAGGAGCAGGGGAGGGGCAGAGAGGGAGAGGGAGACACAGAATCCGAAGCAGGCTCCAGGCTCCGAGCTGTCAGCACAGAGCCT
>NW_026057578.1:9937280-9955687 GCF_023721935.1 Panthera uncia | reverse complement strand
GTTCATGACCTGAGCCGAAGTCGGACACTTAACCGACTGAGCCACCCAGGCGCCCTGCCCACTCTCACTTCTGATAACATTTTAAAATTCACTTTTCCTTTTCGGGGATGTACGTTTCGATGTGTTTCAACACATATACCGATTTGCGTAACCACCATTACGATCAGAACACAGAACAGCCCCAGCACCCCAAAGGACTACTTTGTGCTACCCCTTTCCAGTCACACCCTCCTCCCAGCCCTAAGCTGGGACTGTAGACCTGAGTCTACACTGGGGAGATGTGAACGGAGCCATGAAGATCAAAGACACGTGGGCTCAGAGACTCAACAGGTCAAGAGAGAGACGTTACCGTAACCTAAGCACCTACAGGTGCAGCCTGGAGTGCTGGGTTGAGAAGGGCTCTGAGGCACCTAGGGACAGGTGAAGAGTGCGGCGATCGATTAGTGATGTCTCTCACGGTCACAGGCTGGTGGTGAGGGGTCCACGTGCTGGCTGGTATTGTTAGGGTCAGGGCTGGATTGCCTACCACAGGAGCATGGGGAAGGGCCCAGGGAATGAAAGAGAGAACCCCCAAGCCCAAACCGGGCACCCACGTGTGTTGTGTGTTAGATCTCAGGTACTCCACCTTTGAATCGTTTACACCGTTTTTCTTTCATTGTGCTCAGAGACATCAGAAAGCATGGCTTCCTCATAAATGCATAAAATCTTGGGGAGACAGAGAATTAAAGTAGAAGAAAAACCGGATAAGTTATGTCCATCTGGGTATTTATATAAGTGCTTAAAACCCCAGATTGATTACAATTCGGAGCTATCCCAGAGGGCCTCAAACACAACAATACTGAAAGGAAGCGAGTTAATCATCAAAGAGAAAACTAGGAAACAACTTGATGACCCAGCAGTAGGAGACCGTGGGCTGTCCAGAGGAGAGCCATCTACAAAGAGGCACCGGGAGGGAATTTTGGGGGCTGACGGAACTCTTCTGAATCCTAATTGTGCGGTGGTCACACAACTCTCAGAGTGCGTCAAAACTCACAGAATGTAGACACATATGCAAAGTGGATAATAAAAAAAACCCTAAAATCTGTTTAAATATGATGCTATAGAACTTTGTCAAAATGGGGTACACCCACCTCTGGGTGTAGGCAAGATGACTGACAACAATATACAGATGAACATTTGAATTGTATTAGTTATGTATTTATATTCATTCCTATTAGAAGAATGTATAGCTAGTTCATCAAGCCCACACTTTCGAGAAGACAACTGCATAACGTTAGGCTAAGAAAAAAAATGTGAGTTGCTTTAAAGGAGAATATTAAGTATCTGTACAGCCATTAAACATATAAGCAAAATTTAGATTGGGATACGGGAATAAGGCTGGGAAAACACTGTTCAAAGGCTCTGCCCTCGTGGCATTCACAATGTAGCAGATGCAGAAAAGCACGTTAGGGATCCGCAAAGAATTTCGTGCAGTCACAAAAAATTTGAAAAATGGGTTACTGAACATATACTCAGAATGATGTCAATTTTATAAAAAGTGCACAGTCATGCAGAGGAAACTAAATTAAAGACATTCAATGTTAACACCACCTATCTGGAAAAAGAGTTCTGGTTTTTGGGGGTTTTTTTTAGTTCTATTTTTTTTTTAAGTTTTTATTTAAGTAATTTCTACACCCAACTCGGGGCTCGAATTCACGACCCCAAGATCAAGAGTCACATGGTCTTCTGACTGAGCCTACCAGGCACCTTGGAAAAATAATTTTGAAGAAACATTATTTGCATTTCCTTTTGTCCTTATGGCAGCAAAGATAGCCAAATTATGTGTGTTAAGTCCCTTGACATCTCTCCCTTATGTATGGCTATGCTACCAACTAAATATACAGTTAGTTTCGTTAATTTTTTATTCTCTTTTCAAGGTTTAGGGATTGCTTTCTTTTTTTTTTATTAAAGAATTTTTTTTTAATGTTTATTTTTGAGACGGAGACAGAGTGCGAGTGGGGGAGGGGCAGAGAGAGAGGGACACAGAGAATCTGAAACAGGCTCCAGGCTCTGAGTCATCAGCACAGAGCCCAACGCGGGGCTCGAACTCACAGACCCTGAGATCATGACCTGAGCCAAAGTCAGACGCTTAACCGACTGAGCCACCCAGGCGCCCCCATGATTTTTTTCACATAGGCAGACAAGTATATGTATTTGTGTCTTGCCCCCCATCCAAGATGGTGAGTAGCAAATGAAGCAGACACACTTCTCTCTGCCTTTCCCTCAGGACAGTGTGCTTTGGGGACCCCTCTGTGGTGGGGAACACAAACAGATATTCCTCGTTCCTGTGGAGCCTTGGTCGTGTGGAGGCACCGTGGTTAATGGATCCTGTCCACTGGTGATGACTGGGTCCCTTTCAAAGATGGAGGATAACCTTCCTGAAGACCCAGGCAGATCTGTTGTCCTGTCTCACCGGCTAGAATGATGTCAAGCCCAGAGCTGTACTCACTGCCCGACAGGACACGCAGGACCACCATTCCTCTTTGGGGATACGGCTCCCCAGGAGGAGGTGGGCCTGGGAGCTGGGAGGCACCAGTCTGCTTCCCTCTTGGGCCTCAGTTTCCTCAAGTGCATAAGAAAGGGTTTGAAAGAGAGGAGTCTTTCCAAGCTCCTGCTTTTACTCACCTGTGAATCCCCTTGTACAATTACTTAATATTTTCTTTTAAGGTATCTCTATTTGGACTCCCTTTTTTACATTTAGCCTCATCCTTGGAAATAATACCTGTGAGATGGTCTTAACTGGCTTGTTATATATTTTTCTTTCCTTCCTTCCTTCCTTCCTTTTTCTTTCTTTCTTTCTTTCTTTCCTTTTTCTTGCTTTCTTGCTTTCAATTTAAGTAGGCTTCACGCCCCATGTGGGGCTTGAACTCACAACCCTGAGATCAAGACCTGAGCAGAGATGAAGAGTCAGACCCTCAACCCACTGAGCCACCCAGGTGCCCCTTGTTATGTATTTTTCTAAAAGCCATTAAAATATACATAATTATTTCAGTAAAAACGGTTTATCAGTATACTACCTAAAATTATCTCAGTTGTACCACTAGGAAAACGTGTACCACCATTTAGGAATTACTGAAATAAATCGACTTTAGGATTCCTTTCGAAAATCCACTGTCCCAGGATTTTTTATTGCATGGCGAAAGAAAAAAAAAAAGAATGTGCTGAAAACAAAATAAGATTAGGAGAAATATCACTGAAAATGCAACATGATGGGGCACCTGGCTGGCTCTGTGGGAAGAACAGCAGTTCTTGACGTTGGGGTCGTGAGTTCAAGCCCCATATTGGGTGTAGAGATGAATAAATCAAATAAATAAACTTTCGAAAAATGCAGCGTGCTATACTGGATTGGGTCCTGGAACAGGAAGCAGAACATCAGTGGGAAATGGATGCGATCGTAATGAACTGCAGAGTTGAGTCAATAGTATTTTACTCAGGTTAATTTCTCAATTTTGACAAATGTACCATTGTATGCAAGATGTTACGATTAGGGGAAAATGAGTGAAGAGTATGTGAGATCTCTTGGGGCGCCTGGGTGGCTCAGTCGGTTAAGTGTCTGACTCTTGGTTTCCGCTCATGGTCATGATCTCACGGTTTTGTGAGTTCGAGCCCCACATGGGGCTCTGCACCGGCAGCGAGGAGCCTGCTGGGGATTCTCTCCCTCTCCCTCTTTCTCTGCCCCTCCCCCACTCGTGCTGTCTCTGTCTCTCTCAAAATAAGTAAGTAAACTTAGAAAAAAAAAAGACTATGTGAGAACCCTCAATTCTATCTTTGCAATTTTCCTGTGAAATTAAAATTATTCCCAAATAAGAAATACATTTTATTTTGTTATTTAAAAAAATTTTTTTTAAATATTTATTTTTGACAGAGAGAGAGAGAGAGAGAGAGAGAGAGAGACAGCACCAGTGGGGGAGGGGCAGAGAGAGAGGAAGACCCAGAATCCCAAGCAGGCTCCAGGCTCTGAACTGTCAGCACAGAGCCCGACACGGGGCTTGAACTCACAAACCGCGAGATCATGACCTGAGCCGAAAGCGGACGCTCAACCGACTGAGCCACCCAGGAGCCCCAGAAATACATTTTAAAAAGATAAGTTCTGAAGTTGGAACGATCTTTCAGCTTTTAAGTATCTGTTGCTGCCCTTAACGATAGTCGCTGACATGACTACCTGTGGAATTTCTATAAACAGCTTTGGGATTAGGCAAGTGTTAAAGTGTTAAGTTCAGGTAGCTCCAAAACAGAAAATAGAGATTCTCAGATGGAGAAAAGGTGATCTGGACGTTTTTTCCCCCTTTAGCATTCTAAAAAAAAAAAAAGCTTCACAGTGACCTTGAGACATTCTCCTTCAGGTACCATGAGATTCAGGGCCCTGGCACCACAGGACGCTCCCACGAACCAATCCATGCATATGGATCAGGGGCCAGATAGCCTACTTGTGTTTCCAGAAATCTGGGGGGCACCACTTCCCAAGGAGAGGATGTAGCCTCTTTGAAATTTGACTCTTTAAAAGTTGGGCTGCTGGACATTCACAAGGAAGAAAGGAAAGTGCAGGTCAGTAAGACTTGCTGAAAATAAAACACGCATTAGCATAGAGAATTCCCCATAACCAAGATTAATGCCTTTTTTAAAAAAATTTTTTTTAACGTTTATTTATTTTTGAGACAGAGAGACACAGCATGAACGGGGGAGGGGCAGAGAGAGAGGGAGACACAGAATCGGAAGCAAGGATTAATGCCTTTTTAAACCAAACTAGAGCACAGAGGTATATCTTTTAGGCTAATTGCCACTAGCAGATTGCAGAGAAAAAGAAAGACAGGCTTGGGGGCGGGGGTTGGACAAGACCCACGTACAGAACCGCAAAGAACAGGAGTGAAAAGAAATAACCCTGGAGTTATGCAGAGAATTTAATCAGCACGGGGCTCGGGTTTATTAGGCATGTATTTGAAATTTAAATATGTTCTGGGGACAATGCCTTTTGACGGCATGGCCAGGAGCTTGCCCAATTGGAGTCCGGCAAGTTTATTAAGAGGAAGGTGTGCTCAAACAAAAAAATAACAGCGTAAGGGCTCCCCCTTCTTGGACAGCCGCACGGAAAAGACTTCTGTGGAATCCCAACCCTTTACCCGACACACCCTGCGTCTAGGACTGTATTTGCTCAGCAGGCACCCTTTCTCCCCTTTTAAATTTTTATTTGTGATTAGCAGTTACTCATTGCACAGCTATTTTAGGGAGATTTTAATATCCTTGCATATGGTGCTTTTTCCCAGAACTGCAATACTGACGTCTCTCTTCGTTTCTGATGTTTCTGTTTGGGTAATATTTTGGCATTAAAAATATGCAGTCGGAACAACTGGCGAGTGGAGATATTCCCAGAGACATTAATATTTCAAATCAACGGTGCACTGGTTTAAAAAGCTTTCTGATGATACCCCTGACCTGTTCATAACCCTTTCAACGTATGACGTTGTGGTTAGGCAGGTGGAATCCGGAATATGATGGTCTGGATCCAAACCCACGCCTCCTCCAGCTCGATCTTGGCCAAGTTGCTTAACACTCTGTGCCTCATTTCTTCATCTGTAAAATGGGGGTAATAGCACTGCCCACCTTGTTGGGTTGTCTTAAGGATGTGCATGTGCATAACATACGCATGCATGTAAGTGTGTGCATGTACATGCCGCATAGATCACTTTACACATGCGTGTGTATATACAGCAGGTACAGTTGTATGCACAGCATGTTGAGAAAATTCTCAATCGATGGGAGCTACGGTTGTTTCGGCTTTTCTTGGTACCATTGAGGCTCTGCTGTGCTCCCGTATTTCCCAGAGCTGGTCTGGCCACGGAGGACCGGAAGAGCGTGGGATGAAGGCAGCCAGTGGGGAGACCACAGAGAAGTGTGGCTGGAGAAAAAGAGGGCTAGAGGTCCAGGCTCAGAGCCAGCCCTTCTCCTGGAGCCTGGCAAACCCCTCGTCCCAGAGCTGGTCTGTCAGCTGATCCATTATCTCATCCTCTCACGGACTGTCCCAAGACCATTTATCGTAACCACGACTGACCTTCCCATCACTCCCACCTGGGACGACTCGGGCCAGTAGCTCAGATGGACCTCAATCCTTAACTATGGTCCTCTTTTGGCTGGCACAGCATCTAAGGACAAAGCAGAGAAGGCAATGTTAACGATAGTTCACTTTGAAGACAATAAAACACGGCTGTTGTCGATACTACCCAAAGCAATCTACATATTCGATGCAGTCCCTATCAAAATAACACCAGCATTCCTCACAGAGCTAGAATAAAGAATCCTAAAATTTGTATGGAACCAGAAAAGACCCCGAATAGCCAAAGCAATCTTGAAAAAGAAAACCAAAGCTGGAGGCATTGCAATTCCGGACCTCAAGCTATACTACAAAGCTGTAATCATCAAGACAGTATGGTACTGGCACAAGAACAGACACTCAGATCAATGGAACAGAATAGAGAACCCAGAAATGGACCCACAAACGTATGGCCAACTCATCTTTGACAAAGCAGGAAAGAACATCCAATGGAATAAAGACAGTCTCTTCAGCAAGTGGTGCTGGGAAAACTGGACAGCGACATGTAGAAGAATGAACCTGGACCCCATTCTTACCCCAGACACAAAAATAAACTCAAAATGGATGAGAGACCTCAATGTAAGACAGGAAGCCATCAAAATCCTCGAGGAGAAAGCAGGCAACAATCTCTTTGACCTTGGCTGCAGCAAATTCTTACTTGACATGTCTCCGGAGGCAAGGGAAACAAAAGTGAAAATGAACTATTGGGACCTCATCAAGATAAAAAGTTTCTGCACAGCGAAGGAAACAATCAGCAAAACTAAAAGGCAAATGACATATCAGATAAAGGGTTAGTATCCAAAATCTATAAAGAACTTATCAAACTCAACACCCCCCAAAATGAATTATCCAGTGAAGAGATCGGCAAAAGACACGAATAGACACTTCTCCAAAGAAGACATCCAGATGGCTAACAGAAACATGAAAGAATGCTCCACATCACTCATTATCAGGAAATACAGATCAAAACCACAATGAGATACCACCTCCCACCATCAGAATGGCTCACATGAACAACTCAGGCAACAACAGATGTTGGCGAGGATGCGGAGAAAGAGGATCCCTTTTGCGCTGCTGGTGGGAATGCAAACTGGTGCGGCCACTCTGGAAAACAGTACGGAGGTTCCTCAAAAAATTAAAAATAGAGCTACCCTATGATCCAGCAATTGCACTACTAGGTGTTTATCCAAGGGATCCAGGTTTGCTGTTTCAAAGGGACACATGCACCCCCATGTTTAAAGCAGCACCATTGGGGCGCCTGGGTGGCGCAGTCGGTTAAGCGTCCGACTTCAGCCAGGTCACGATCTCGCGGTCCGTGAGTTCGAGCCCCGCGTCGGGCTCTGGGCTGATGGCTCGGAGCCTGGAGCCTGTTTCCGATTCTGTGTCTCCCTCTCTCTCTGTCCCTCCCCCGTTCATGCTCTGTCTCTCTCTGTCCCAAAAATAAAATAAACGTTGAAAAAAAAAATAATAAAGCAGCACCATTGACAATAGCCAAAGTATGGAAAGAGCCCAAATGTCCATCGATGGATGAATGGATAAAGAAGATGTGGTCTATATATCCAATGGAGTATTACTCAGCAATCAAAAAGAGTGAAATCTTCCCATTTGCAATTATGTGTATGGAACTGGAGGGTATTATGCGAAATTAGTCAGAGAAAGACAAATATCATATGACTTCACTCACATGAGGACTTTACGACACAAATGAACATAAGGGAAGGGGAACAAAAATAATGTAAAAACAGGGAGGGGGACAAAACATAAGAGACTTTTAAATAGAACAAACTGAGGGGTGCTGGAGGGGCTGTGGGTGGGGGGATGGGCTAAACGGGCAAGAGGCATGAAGGGGGGGGGGCACCTGTTGGGATGAGCACCGGCTGTTGTATGTAGGGGATGAATCAGTGGATTGTGCTCCTGAACTCATTATTGCACTGTATGTTAACTAACTTGGATGTAAATTTTAAAAAAACCAACCCGCCCCCCCCCCACCCCAAACCCGCGGCTGTTAATTCAGCAAGATAATACTGTAGGGAAGGCAAAACTCTACCTCTTAGGGTCTCTGGCTTGGTCTGAGGATAAAGTTGAGACAAGGCAGATTAACGGGAGAAACCCAGATTTTATTTAATAATTATTTTTCACAGAGACACGGGAGTCTTGGGGACGGCTTTGCCTTCCCCACGTGGTTGTCCCCACGCTGTGCTGCTCTTCTTAGGCGTATGGTTATGTCTCCCATTAAACACAGAACGGGGGCACCTGGGTGGCTCAGGGGGTCAAGCGTTGGATTCTTGGTTTCAGCTCAGGCCTTGATCTCGTGGTTCCTGGGATCACGCCCCGCGTCGGGCTCTGCACTGTCAGCTTGGAATTGGGTCTGCCCGTCCCCCGGTCACTCTCGCGCGCGCACACCCTCCCTCAAAAGAAAGAAACCTAAAAAAAAAACCCCAACAACCCCGAACGATGTGGTAACTAGATGGGGTGACGGATGGGCTAGTTGCCTTGATGGTGGGAATCACTTCAGAGGGCACGCGGCTGTCAAAGCATCACGTCGCCCACCTCGCGTGCGTGCAATTCTTAATCGTCCGGTGTCATCGCACAGCCGCGGGACGCAGGCCGCTGTCCTGGCTGCTGCCTCACTGTGTCGGGAAGAGCGCAGCGGTCACGCCGTCGGTCTTTCTCAGCCTCGGTTTTCTCACCCGGAAAGTGGGGATAACAGGGTTGCAACCCGTTGCCTTGGAATGTGTGCTGCGACGGAGACCGTTCTCCGGGGAGTCAACGAAGCCCAAGAGACACCTGCAGGCCTCTCTCAATTCCCCGCGGCCAGTCGGTGCTCCTGGTGTTTATCGCCGTGTAACCAACTACCTAAAACTCAGTGTCTTAAAACAATAAACACTTATGATCTCATCGTTTCTATGGGGCAGGAATTTGGGACTGGCTTGTTGGGAGGGCGCTAGCCCCAATTTCCTCACGAGGTGGCGGCCAAGATGTGGGCTGGAGCACCGTTGGCCGAAGCGTTGACTGAGGCAGGAGGGCCCTCCTTCCCGATGGCACGAAATCTCAGTTCCTGGCCACGTGGCCCCCCCCAGAGGGCCACGTGAGTGTCTTTGCGACATGGAGCCAGCTTTCCCCCGAGTGACAGATCCGAGAGAGAGGCAGGCTGGTAGCCACGTTGACTTTTTTTTTCTTTTTTAAGTAGAATACCTCATTTTATTCACATTTATTGTGGCAACTGGCCTCACCCGATTCATATCATCTCCCTTGTTTCTAATATATACATACACTTTTTTTTCCCCCGTCATTGAGATAAATTCACATACCATCAAATTCACCCTTTTAAAGTTCACCATCCAGGGGCGCCCGGGGGGCTCCATCGGTTGAGTGTCTGACTTGGACTCGGGTTACGATCTCGCGGTCCGTGAGTTCGAGCCCCGCGCCGGGCTCTGCGCTGACCGCTCGGAGCCTGGAGCCTGCTTCGGATTCTGTGTCTCCCTCGCTCTCTGCCCCTCCCCCGCTTGTGCTCTGTCCCTCTCGGTCTCTCAAAAATAAATAAACGTAAAAAAGAAAAGTACACTATTTGGTGTTTCTTAAGCATAGTCACCAAGTTGCAAAATCGTCACTGCTAATTCCAGACACACGTCTTTTATGACCTTGTCTCCGAGTCACAGACCTACCTTTCTGCCATATCCTGTTGGTTAACAGGCCAGACCTATTCACGGTGGCAGGCAGGGATGATTGGGACCATCTGGAAGGATGGGTAGCCCAGTGCTTGCTAGAATTGGAATCAATGAATGCGTGAATGACTTTGTTAACCGAAGGGGAATGAAGCCAGACACTGAAGAGACCAACCCACCTTGTTAAACCCGATGGCCAGTTAATTCTCGGAGCTCGTCTTTCCCATCCTGCGACATAGCATCCGACGAGCATGCAACATAACGCGTCCTCCTCGAAACACGGTCTGGGCTTCCAGGACATGGCATTTGCCCGGTTTGCCTCCCAGTTCACAAGCCACTCCTGTGTGTCTCATGCTGATTCTCCCTCGTCGTCCTGCCCTTGTCGGGCTGCCGGGCCCAGAGCTCAGTCCTGCGACTTTCTGTCCTCCGTTGACACCCACTCCTTTCATGGTCTCATCCAGCCTCTAAGGCTGGAAACGTCATCTGTCCATCAGCAAGGCACCAGCTCACTCACACCTGTCCCCGAACTCCGGGTTCAGGTAGCCACTGCCTCTGGGCACCTCCTCGTAGGCCCAGAGAAGCTCTCAAAGTAATGTGTTCGAGACCAAACAGCTGGTGTCCCTCACACCGGCCGTTCTTACACGATCCTCCAGCTTGGCTCGAGGCAACGCTATCCGGCCACTCGGCAAGAAAACAGGGGCCTTCCTCGACTCCTTCCTTTCTCTGCCGTGCCCACGCAATCCACCCATCCATTTCCTCCTTCACCATGTTTACACTCTGACCAGCCTCTCCCTCTCCACTGCTCCCATCCCACTCAAGTACAGTGTTGGCCTCCTAGCGGCTCTCCTGCGACTCCTTCTGATCCCTCCCCGACGTTGTTCTACGCAGAGCAGGCAGAAGGGTCCTGTGAAGATTCGGGCCGGTGACATGGCCCTGACATGCCCAAGTCAGGAAAAGCCATTTCCGCGGCTCTCCCGGAGCTCCCTCCCCGCCCGCTCCACCAGCCATACCAACCTCCTCGCGCCACCAGTGCCCCAGGCATGATCCCACCCCTGGGCCTTTGCACTGGTGAGTCCCTCAGTCTGGAACACTTTCCGCCAGATACCTCCATGCCTCCCTCCCTCTCTGGTCCTGCTCATCTTTCCCAATACCTTCTCTGTGACCTTCGCCGACCACCGGATATAAAATGGCAAACCCTACCCCTCACTCCGGGTTCCCCTGTCTACGATTTCAATCCATAGCTTGTCCAGCTAACAGGTTACACCTTCTACTTGGACTATTTTGAGTCTCGTCTGCGTCCCTTCCCTCACCGCCACATCGTGAGCGCTGTGAGATCAGGGACTTTGCTTCATTTGCTGCTCTAGCATACGGTGTCTAGCACCTGGTGGGGCTCAACCATTTTTGTTGGATGACTAATATCTGTCCCCTTGACTACTATCTATTTCACCTTCTCGAAGAGTCCAAGGAAGGCACTGTGTCTGTTTCTGCTTCATCCTGCACCTGGTAGCATAATGGTTGTTCAAAACGTTTTGTTGGGTGACCCTCCATGGCCCTGTAAGGGTTTCTGCTGCCCTCCCTGTAGCAGGAGAAGTGAGAGCGGCCGACTACATTGGCCCAGCTGGTTACCTGTAGCCATGTGAGCGAGCAAGCCGACTGTGGCCAGACCTGCCCATTTGTCCAAAGAACCAGTGATCTGAATTCTTTCTTTCTTTTTTTTTTTTTTTTTGACAGAGAGAGAGAGACAGAATGAGTGGGGGAGGGGCAGAGAGAGAGGAGAGAGAGAATCCTAAGCAGGTTCCTCACTATCAGTGCAGAGCCCAATTTGGGGCTCGAACTCACGAACCGTGACATCACGACCTGAGCAACAATCCAGAGTCAGATGCTTCACCGACTGAGCCACCCAGGTGCAACCCCCCGGGCGATCTGAATTCTTATGGGAATGCACCGAAGTTTTAAACGTTAGCAAGTGATTTAACGTGTTCACAAATCAGCTCTGGTTTTCTTCATGACACCTCCCGCCGGCCCCAGCGCTTAGTGGCTTAATACAACCACCACGCGTGGGGCTCATCCCATCCAGGGCGGCTCAGCTGACCTCTCCAGATCAAATCATCCTTCCAGGGGACACAGGTTAGAATCTACACTGCCAGCAAGTAGAGGGCTTTTGTACTGAAGGAGGAAAACTCCTCCATCCCAGAAAAGGGTGGCATGAAATTAAGGTGACAAGGGAAAAGAGAGTCATGAGCCACCGGCTGAATAATTCAGCTTAATCCCCAGGAAGTGATTATCAAAGCATTAGGAAGGTGTTGGTGTGGACATGGCTGAAATAGCCTGGCAGGATGGAAACAAATTCATGTTGCAGGTGACAGGCCCCAGGGCAGCCCGTTCTGGATGCAATAATGACTGTATTACATGACGGGGGATAAATAGCGATGGATACAGTGACCCAGAGCCCCCAAAGTAGGAGGAGCCCACACTTTGTGAGGCTATCAGTCTCACAAGTCACTTCCATTTTCTGAGACTCTCTGTATATATACATTCTATATATACGCAGAATAATTTATATACATTCTGTATAAACTGTACACAGAATATGTAATATATTCAGCATATACAATACAGGATATTCTGTATATATAATATATAATCATAATTATATATTAACATAACAACAATATACATTGTATTAGATACATGATATATTCTGTATAGACACAGAAAACATTAAAATATAGTTATTGCAACTCAACTGTGTGATATGAAATACTGTAGAATATTTTATTATATTTATTTATGTATTTACTCTTTCAAGCAAGCCTCACACCCAGCGCAGAGCCCGCCATGGGGCTTGAACTCACCACCCGAAGATCAAGACCTGAGCTGAGATCAAGAGTCAAATGTTGAGGGGCGCCTGGGGGGCTCAGTCCGTTAAGCGTCCGACTTCAGCTCAGGTCATGATTTCATGGTTCGTGAGTTTGAGCCCCGCATCAGGCTCTGTGCTGTCAGTGGAGCGTGCTTTAGATCCTCTGTCTCCCTCTCTCTGCCCCTCCCCTGCTCTCTCTCTGTCAAAAATAAATAAGCTTAAAAACAAAAGTGATGCTTAAGTGAGTCATCCAAGTGCCCCATGATACTGTAAAATATTTTACATGTATATAAAATATACACACACACATATATAAGTTTACATATGTATATAAGTTATAAATGATAACTTTTACCAGACATCCCCCCACAAAAAGGAAAAAAAGAATCCTAAAAAGCAATGCAATATAATTGTGCTAGTCAGAAGATAATTAAAAAACACACATTTATCTATGCTGTATACTGTGGTCCAGCGATGAGACACAAGTTTAAAGTTGTATGAAATCTTCCTGAAGGTAGATTATTAAAATTTTTTTAATGTTTATTTATTTTTAAGAGACAGAGAGACAAAGTGTGAGCAGGGGAGGGGCAGACAGAGAGGGAGACACAGAATCCGAAGTAGGCTCCAGGCTCTGAGCTGTCAGCACAGAGCCTGACATGGGGCTTGAACCCACAAACCGCGAGATCATGAGCTGAGCCAAAGCTGGACGCTTAACCGACTGAGCCACCCAGGCGCCCCCTGAAGGTAGATTATTGAACAGGACTACTGGCCTGGGTTCTTCAGAAACACTAATGTCATGGGGGAAAAAAGGGTGGGGTGGGAGTGAGGGGTATGCTGGATTTTAGAAGGGACACAGGACATACTACGACCACATGTAATGCACGGTCCTTGATTGAATCCTGGCATGGATAAATCAACCATAAAGGATATTTCGGGGAAAACTGTGATCGTAGTTTAAAAACTTCCCTATTGTTTGAGAGACACAACCTGAGGGATATAGGGACAAAAGTCAGGATGTCTGTCATCTGAAACACTTGAGGGAAAAGACATGGTTGATGCAAATACGGCAAGCTGACAATGATTATTGCATCTGGACCTTGGGTGTTTGCGTCTGGATACGAACTCTCTGTACTTCTCTGCATATTTGCAAGTTTTCCTAACGAAAAGGAAAAAGAAAGCTTGGGAGCTGTGAGGAATATTACGGAATACATTTGTGTTTGATATATTCACGTGTAGTACAAACGAGGGTGTTCAAGAGAGCACAGGAGCATTTTGAGGGCAAGAGGTATACAGGGAACACTGGCCTCTGTGTTCCCCATGCTTCTCTGTGACTCGAGTGAGACCTCATTTGAAGATAATGTCAAAAGTCCACATTTTAGACTCTTTGTAAACGTAAGGACAGGGCGGGATGGCTTCCTTTATCGCCCCGTGAGAGCAACTGGTGGTTATTGTCTTTTTCCTCCTTCATTTTATTCTGATAAAGATTATTCCAGAACGTAGATATTCCAACGCCCCCAGGGACCCACCCGACTTCTTCTCATAAGTCCTCTGTTTACTTTTCAAAATAGGAGAGGGAAGGTGAGTTTGGAGATAAGGGATGCGGCTGATGAACGAGTTAACCCATTTCTGTTGGTTCAAGGGATCAAATTTCACTGTATTATCTGTAACGTGAATAGTTAACTTTCTGGGTGGAGGCTTCCATAAGGGAGATAAATTAAGAGAGTAAAAGTATAACCATAGCTTTTTTTTTCCCCCCTCTCCCTGCCTGTCTCCCAAGTTTTCTAGTTGCGCTCTGAAATTTAATATTTTCAGCTATGACTTAATACTGAAGCTTGGGAAGACAGCACTGGTCGGGAATGCACGTGACACACAGGCACCAAGTGAATTTCCTTTCTGATGAAGGAATGTCTGAAGTACCCGACTCCACGAATGCAACATTTTACAGGCTTCTATACAATGAAATACAAGAGTTTAGGATCAAACATTCTAGTTTATCACGCAGATCCGGGATTCCCATTTATCTAGAACAGCCTCAAGTTTCAAAATGCAAACTGAGTATCTTCCAACACCAAAAAATTCCAGAAAGCTTCCAAGAATGGCCTTATTCTCACATTTGCCAAAACTCACCCATGGGGGAGAAAAAAGAACCCTGGTTATGAGCATTGACCAAGGAGGTTAATGTTGACAATTTTAATTCTCAAGGAACTTTGAGAGCTGAGGCAAAGGGATGGAATTAAACCCAGAGAAGACTGTATTGATTAAAAATCTAAATGTCTGACCTGTCTCTGTTTATGTGCCTTCAGCAGGCAGGCAGACAGGTTAGTCCCGTCAGTCAAGAGAGCGTGGCCGAACTTAGAGCAACACTGCTTTTAAACGCACGCTCTAATGAGATTCCATGGAACACACGTCTACGTATTTTCCATGTGGGATAAAAATCATATTTTTATGATATGGATAAAACGTATTTTCCATGCGGGATAAAAATCAAACAGTAATAGTTACCAGCCTGATAGTGCATTCCTTAAGGATTCACAAAACCTTCACTGTGCTAATGGCAAACTCAAACATGGCAGAAGCAGAAAGAAACCCACGTCCAGAAGTGATTCTTTCCAGCGCAGCTAACGCCTGGCAGTCAATTGACATCGTAGGTGCCTGTTACGCAGTAAACACGGAGACTGGCAAACTCGGGCCCGTGGGCCAGATCCGGCCCTCCCCCTACTCTTGGAGATAAAGTTGACTGGCATACAGCCAAACCCATTCCTTTATGTATTTATTGTCCAGGTCTCCTTACAAGTTGCAAAGGCAGAGTTGAGCAGTTAGGTCAAGGACAATCTGTTCGGCAAAGCCTGAAATATTTACGATGTGACCTTCTAGATATTAATGCCGTGAATGCTGGAACGAGGCAGGCCCAGATCCAGGATCCAGCCCTGCCTAGCTGTATGACCTTCAGCACGGTCCTTAAGATCTTTAAGTCTTTCTGCCTTTTAAAGGAGGCCAATGAGAACAATAACAGCTAAGTTTACTGAGTGTTTACAATGTGTCCGGCAATGTTCTAGGTGCCTTGAATGTAGTAATTC
This sequence comes from Panthera uncia, assembly GCF_023721935.1. Classification (NCBI taxonomy): domain Eukaryota; kingdom Metazoa; phylum Chordata; class Mammalia; order Carnivora; family Felidae; genus Panthera; species Panthera uncia. The sequence goes on along the minus strand of NW_026057578.1, from coordinate 9,939,961 downwards.
ATTTAAGCCCACAACAACCCTATGAAAAGCATGGCCGTCCCCAGCGTGTAGGTGAGAAGCCAGAACCACGGAGTGGTAAAGTAATTCGCCTAAGGTTGCACAGCCAGGAAATAGGGGAGCTATCACCTCACGTGGTAATTCTAAGGGAGGTCAGGCAAGCACCCAGGGTGATTAATTACCCCAATGCTGGAATATAGCAAGGCCTCAAAAAGTGACAGCTGTGGTTATTATTACATTTGAATATAAGCCATCAGAAATGAATACATTAGTTCGGAGCTGACTCTCATAACCTCAAACTTCACGGAGTATTTAACTGACAGATTCAAGAGGAGCTAATGCCATGTGAGAAAGGTGTTTATCGTTCTGGGGAAGGTGATAGACTATGCAGTTTGTTTCCCTCAGTCACCGGAGCGTCAGTTTTTCAAACAGGATTGTGATGCTTTGAGATCGTCCGGAAAGTATCACAGCTAATAATTCCATTAAAAATAAGGAGGAGGCAATGGCGCCCGGGTGGCTCGGTCGGTTAAGTGGTGAAGTGTCTGACTCTCGATAGCCGCTCAGGTCTTGATCTCAGGATTGTGAGTTCAAGCCCAGCCCAGCACTGGGTGTAGAGCCTAAAAAAAAAAAAAAAAAAAAAAAAAAGAAGGAGGCACAGGAAGAGGAAGAGGAGGAGGAAGAAGGAGAAGTTGTCTTATGAATTCATGAAAATGGGAACAGAAGCTCAGTGTGTACTTCACAACTATGGTTTATGGTTTGCCAGTCAGTTATCGTCCTTCGTTCATAAGCCACAACACACACACACACACACACACAATGAATTAAATTGGCTTTTGTAGCTCATTTACTTTCTTTGCCACTACACAAGTCACATATTTGTTGTAGAAAATAAATAATAGGGAATAGAAAAACCATCACCCATCATCTCATCTTCTTGAAACAATCACCTTTAACATGCTGGCATTCTAGTTTACACACACACACACACACACACACGCCCACACCCCTTCCTGCTGGAACTGCAGAAACTGTTTCAACAGGTCACGATATAAAGCATTGAAATGAATGATGGTAGAACCGTGTTACCCGGCGGGCAGGTGGAGGGAAGACGGTCACTCTCTGTCCTACGTGTTGCTGTGCTCTCATCTGTTTTTCACCAAGCCTGACTCTCTCTTGAGGAAAAACCCAATGAAGATCAGTTTTTATGTTAAAAGATGTAATGGTTACAGTGAATTCAGAGCAAACATTTAAAGCACCCATACCGGTGCCAAAGATCTCCCTTCCAAAGGCAGAGTAGCCAGCATAAACCCACATACACTCCTTGGTTATCGAGAAAAGTCCATCATTTCTCAGTTTTCCCCAGGAGACGGAGTGGTTATTCAGGCAGTGTCCACACAATTTCAAAACAACTTGTCAATTTGGTAAGGGGAAAAAAAATACCATCTAGTCAGTTGAGGAAAACTATCAACCATTTGTCATGTAATCCAAACAAATGGTTGACGAAGTAAATCTACTTTTTAATTAGTTACGCTTATATTGCACAGACACTGTGTCACGTAAGACTTTTGGTAGCAAAACAAAATACTGTGAAGATTTTAAAGGAGATCCTCCCAGGTAATCTTCTTTGGAACCCACCCGGGCTGAAAAAATGCTGTTGTGTGTTTACCTAAGTCCGTGATTATTGAGAGAGGAGAAATAAAATGTCTATAGGTGTAGGAATCTTTCTGGGAAAACCAGAAAAGAAAAAAAGAAGCTGACGGCTTTTCAACATAATGGTCTGGTACAACCAAACTGGCCCCTCAGGAACAAATCATGCAAATATAACAAAATATAATGTATATTTGAAATAACAAAACAAAACAAAACTGAAAGGAAAATCTACTATGAAGGTAGCAGGTAGCTATTTCTTGAGCAATCTTTGTTTTCTTTTTGCTTCTTGGTAAGTTCTGATTTTCTTACAATGATCATATAGATTATAACTACCTATGAAAGGAAAAAATAACAAAAACAAAAACAAGAATGAAACATAAAATAAAGGCCGAGGAGGTAGACTCACGCCAAGGTGCTAAAGATAAGATGAGGCACAGACTTCTACACCTGGGCAAGTAAGGTTATTGTCTTTCCTTATCTTTAACACCTTCCTAGCATTTTGTTTTGTGTTCAAAGAAAAGACTCAAGAACAGAGGCTACGCTATCATTGAGTGAATGATCATAGAGATAATCAAGCATCAGATCAACACATGCCAGGTCAGGGTGTCTGAAATTCTAACCCTCTGTGTGCTTACATGATCACACTTGGGAACCAAAATTATACTGTTTATCTATCTACCCATCCCTCTAGCATCCATCCATATCCATCCACCCATCCATCCATCCATCTATCCATCCATATCCATCCATCTATTCATCCATCCATCCACCCATCCATCTGTCCATCCATATCCATCCATCCATCCATCTATCCATCCATCTCCATCCACCCATCCATCCATCCATCTATCCATCCATATCCATCCATCTCTCCACCCATCCATCCATCTATCCATCCATCCATCCATCCATCTATCCATCTATCCATCCACCCATCCATCCATCCATCTATCCATCCATATCCATCCATCCATCCATCTATCCATCCATCCATCCATCCATACACCCATCCATCTAACCATCCATATCCATCC
>NW_026057578.1:9931830-9937180 GCF_023721935.1 Panthera uncia | reverse complement strand
CCATCCATCTATCCATCCATATCCATCCATCCATCCATCCATCCACCCATCCATCTATCCATCCATTAAAGATATGACATAACAGAGAAGGGAAGACAGTGGACTCTGGAACCAAATTTCTTTAGTTTGAAACCTGACTCTACATCTTATTAACTCTCTGGCCTAGAATGAGTGACTAAATTTCTTGGATCTATCCTCCGGACTCATGGATCTATATACTGTGAGTCATTTTTCTCTTCTCATAAAAGGTAGATCTTATTGGCAGCTAAGTAGTTTTGCAGCCTGCTTCCTGCCTGTAGAAGTTTGAGGGTTCAAAGTTCTCTTCATTTTGTATTGTCTCTATTCATTTCTCTTATTTTTAAAAAAAATGTTTAATGTTTGTTTTTGAAAGAGAGAGAGAGGGAGGGAGAGACAGAGTGTAAGTGGGAAAAGGGCAGAGAGAGAGGGAGACGCAGAATCCAAAGCAGGCTCCGGGCTCTGAGCTGTCAGCACAGAGCCCGACACGGGGCTTGAACTCACGAACTGCGAGATCATGACCTGAGCTGAAGTGGGACACTTAACCGACTGAGCCACCCAGGCACCCCAATAAATGGTATGTTTTAAAAACTGGATAAAAATTTGTGTGTGTGTGTGTATATATATATATATATATATATATATATAGCATTGGCCTCTTTTTGGAAATAAAATATATGCATGTACATTTGCACATAGCAGGAGTTAACAATCTGGAGCCCACTGGCCACATCAGGTCCCCTCTTGGTTTTGTGACTGTCCATTAGCTAAGAATGGTTTTTACATTTTATTTTTTTTCTTCAACGTTTTTTTTTTTTTTTTTTTTAATTTATTTTTGGGACAGAGAGAGACAGAGCATGAACTGGGGAGGGGCAGAGAGAAAGGGAGACACAGAATCGGAAACAGGCTCCAGGCTCCGAGCCATCAGCCCAGAGCCCGACGCGGGGCTCGAACTCACGGACCGCGAGATCATGACCTGGCCGAAGTCGGACGCTCAACCGACTGCGCCACCCAGGCGCCCCTGGTTTTTACATTTTAATCGTGAAGTTAAAAAAAAAAAAAGACTATGCAGTCATTTGGCAAGAACAGTTGCTTGAGGCGTTGAGGACATTGCCTCCTGGACCACAAAGCCTAAAATATTTGCTCTCTGGCCCTTTACAGGAAAAATTTGCTGCCCCCTGGTATACACCAAACAAACAAACAAACAAACAGAAACTGTCATGGGTTGTATTGGAATAATGCAAAACAATCTCCCCATCTCAAGATCAGTTGAGAGGCAACCCTAAGTCCATCTGCTACCTTGTTTCTCCTTTGCCACGCGACGTAATATAGTCACGGGTTCCCGGGGCCCGAGACAGGCACATCTTTGGGGACTTGGCGGGCTACAGAGAGAGCTGTGTTGCCACAACCAATAGGGTGCAGATTCTTTACAGATAGTATTTCGCTTAATCCTATAAGGATCCTGGAATGTGTGTATCATTATCTCTACTTTGCACTTAAGGACACTGAGGCTCAGACAGGTAAAGCAATTTGCTGAGGATCACACAGCTAGAGGGTCAGGGTTGCCTTAGAGGCCATGTCCGTGGGGCTCCGAAGTCTGGGTTTCCAAGCAGGCCAAGCCTGGCCGTCACTGACGTGTGCCAAGCAATCTCTTCCACTTACCGGCTGCACTGGAAAGAGTATGGAAGCCTCGGTTAGATTCAGTTGTTCAGCTTCGTAGGTTTAGGAGCAGAGACGAGTAAAGGCAGGGCACACTTCGAAAGGCCTGGTCTAAATCCCCCTGAGGCAACTGACGCCAGCTTTCTGAGCCTCGGCCAGCTTCCCGGGGGGGTAATGGGCCAGCTCCACATCTTACCATCCAGGAGTGTTTGAGTCATTCACACAGCAACAACAAAAAATAGTTACTCCTCTAGGTACCACACTCCGTTCTAGAAATTTCCAAAGCCCACAAAAGCAGGATCAGATCAATTTATTTGAACCATGTAGGTAATTTTGCCATTAAGTTGTATTAATGATGATAGTAATGGCCAAAGCGACTAAGAGTTCACGGAGCACCAGGCACTGAGCTACAGGCTTTTGCGAACATGGACAGTTCAGGATCGCAATTCATTCTAACAGCTGGACTTCAAACGAAACTGCACACTTCCCTCCCCCCTGTTCAAGTGTGGATATGTCCTTAATGAAACCCCAAATTAACAGCCAAAGAGCTCATGATCATAAGAAGAACCACCGGGCTTGCGGCAGGGCGAGAGGCTCCTAGTGGGACACTAATTCTCCCCATTTCCCGTCCTGGAGTTGAGCCTTTGATCTCCCAGCTCGCAGATGACGAGCTGCCCACGGTCATCAGGAATTGCTAAAGTGGGTTTCTGTCTCTCTGAGTATGAAGGTGTGCAGACACTCAGGGCTTTCTTGCTCACTCTCAGATTTTATGAGCGTTGAACTGTGAATTTCGAAGGCCCCGTCTCATTTCGGATTGCTCTGCCTTTTTGAAGTAAAAGCAGTTTGCAGCTGTCCTGTGCTCATTGCAAAAGGGGAGGGGGCACCAGGAATGTTGATGACCGAAGTGTTTTTTCCAGGGGACAACTCCTGCTTAAAACTCGTGGAGTCTCTCCTTGTTCCCAGCGTGGGCCCTGCTGGGACTTGCCATTTGACGTGTTCCCTCTCAGGATGAATTTATGACAAAGAGAGAGAGAGAGAGAGAGAGAGAGAGAGAGAAGGAAAGAAAAAGAAAACAACCAAATTTTAGAAGTTTCTGGAACTTGCTAACAGAGTGGAGATGAAATGAAAAACAGCGGAGATCAATACCCTACAAATAGTTTTTCCATAATTTGGGGAAAACCATCCCAATCCTTTAGGCCAGCCTCTATATTTGGGGTGGTGCTGGGAACCAGCAGGGAACGCTGTTCGTTCAGAAACTCTTAGAAAATGGGTTCTGTGGGGGCGCCTGGGTGGCCCCGACGGTTGAGCATCTGAGTCTTGGTTTTGTCTCAGGCCACGATCTCGCAGTTTGTGAGTTTGAGCCCTGCGTCGGGCTCTGTGCTGACAGCAAGGAGCCTGCTTGGGATTCTCTCTCTCTCTCCCTCACTCTCTGCGAAGCCCCCCCCACCCCGCCAAAATAAATAAATAAACTTAAAAAAAAAAAAGAAAATGGGTTCCACCTGATCAACCATCCAGCCAGCCAGCCATGCATCCATGCATCATCCATCGAACGACATGATGACTTCAGCTAAAAGCAGCCCGCCCAAAACAGCAAGAATAACTACCAAGCCCACATAACTCGGCACTGATACCTCCCAGTAAGAAAAAGGCACCTGGCTGTAGGTGCATCAACTCCACACCTAGCATTTAAGCCCACAAAAATCAGACCGGGGCATGTAAAAGAGATGTGCAAGGGCACTCACCAATGCATTGTGAGAAAGACTGGCTACAACGCACCATTAATAGGACCATAGGTGATTTTCTCAGCCACTTAACTGCCTAGTTCCTCCATTTTCCCTGGAGAACAAGGATAGTCCAAATACTTACTGGTTGATGATGAACACAAAATATATGAATGGTCAGACAGGGCTGAGAATTAGGCTGGGCACAGGCTACATGCTCAATAATTATAGCTATTATTGTTATTGCCAATAATAGAAATCAGCTTTTTTTAATGCTTATTTTTGAGAGAGACAGAAAGAATAATTATTATTATTTTGTGTGCACGAGCAAGGAAGAGTTAGAAAGAGGAGACAGCAGATCCGAAGTGGGCTCCCTGCTGTCAGCCCAGAGCCTGAACTCACGAACCGTGAGATCATGACCTGAGCTGAAGTCCGACTCTTAATCGACTGAGTCATCCAGGTGCCCCTAGAAGTCAACATATTAAAACAAAACAAAAAACCTGTTTGTTTTGAGAGAGGAAGAGAGACAACTAGTGGGGGGAAAGGCAGAGACAGGCAGAGAATCCCAAGCAGGCTCTGTGCTAATCAGTTCGGACCCCAGCTCGGGCCTCGATCTCCTGACTGGGAGATCGAGACCCGAGCCGAAATCAAGAGTTAGGCGCTCAACGGACTCAGCCACCAGATGCCCCGAAATCAACAATATTTCTTAAACAGACCGAATTTGAAACATATTACTGAAATAGCCCTATTTATGGTTCAGTGAAAAAAGCCCACAAAACTCACAAATGGCAGATTATGTAGAATATGGTGAATCACATCTGTGCTTTTCAACCAAGAACGGGCCTCATAATAGGTTTATTTGTAGATGAAGCACTTCAGGAAAGATATGCAAGAATTGGTGATCTATAAAAATGTTTCTGTTCAGACTCTAGAGAGTTAATGTGAAAACACAGCAGAGAAATCTATGTTCTTTAAAAGGAAATTTTTTTTAATGTTTATTTATTTTTGACAGAGAGAGAGACAGAGCATGAATGGGGGAGGGTCAGAGAGGGAGGGAGACGCAGAATCTGAAACAGGTTCAAGGCTCCGAGCTGTCAGCACAGAGCCCCACGCGGGGCTCGAACTCACAGACAGCAAGATCATGACCTGAGCCGAAGTCGGATGCCCAACTGACTGAGCCACCCAGGTGCCCCAAATCTATGTTCTTTTAAAAACATCTGTTGCCTACCAACACATCTCATTTATGGCTTATGACACATACAGGGAAGGAACAGTTTGAGTCTAATATGGTCTAGTTTTACACTAGTGGGTTTAATTAATTTATGATTTAAACGAGTAACTAAGAAACACTAATAATAATACGTCTTAAGAAAAAAAAAAACATACTGAATTCTACTCCTGAAATCAATATTGCACGGTACTTTAACTACCTAAAATTTAAATTTAAAAAAAAGGGAGAAAAAGAAAAAAAAAAAAAAAAAAGAAAAAGAAAAAAACCATAGATAGCTTCGCCAGCGAGAAGAATTTAAGTTTGCAAACGATTGCTGAATCGTGAACATTTATAAAATGTGGTACATTTCTGGAATTAAAACCTCTGAGCCCTTGAAGTGCATTTTAAGTGGTCTTCAGCGGCCAATGCCAGGTACACATTAATGATAGGAGATTAAGGAAAATGTTTTTGTATAAGAAACTAGTCGTTTGTGATAATAGTTAGCCATTGCTTACATGCCTTACTGTATACAAACACAATTACAAAAAGGGGAGGAGCCTCGCGCAAAATGACGCATCCACGGTTTTTTGTGGTCGTAGTATTCGCTCATCCTTGTTCATCATCCCCCTGTGCTTGTTAGAGATTCGCCTGGGCGTGTGTGTGTAAAATCCGGGTCATTGTACCAACACAACGATTTCTGGGTCCATCTGAGGGCTCACCGTGTTTCCATAGATCTGTCCCCTCC
>NW_026057578.1:9907303-9931730 GCF_023721935.1 Panthera uncia | reverse complement strand
GGGGGGGTTTAAAAACCCGGGCTTATTTCCCACCAAACCTGTTGCTGGCCCCCGGCGGGGCCCCCCCTTTTTCCCCTTTCCTCCCCCCCCCCCCCCCCCCCCCCCCCCCCCCCCCGCCCGACCAAATTCCGCTCCTTTTTGAAGGTTGTTCATTGTAAAGTTATCTAATGAAAAAATGCCTGTGGAGGGTGACTTACAAGCCATTTGGCTCCCTCCTGTCAGGGGAGGAAAAGAATAACACTGAGCAAGGCTGAAGGTTTTTATTATCACGTCGTAAATGGGCAAATGGCATCTATCAATACAAAGAGACTCCGAGGGCCCTGGAAAAGGGAGCTGCACTTGGGGGAGGCTGTCGAATGACAAAATGGATTTTTATTAACCTCCTGGTCCAAAATCTCTTTTCCTATTTTCTTTTGCCTCATTCACTTGGCAACATAATAATGCTGTAAAAACACCCAAACAGGAAGCTGATAACCAATGGAAACCGCAAGGCCCCCGCCACCCCCCACCCCTTACTGAAAAGCACAGGAGAGGCGGAACGGAGGCCGAGGCACTTAGAATTGTAAACAGGTATGCCGGCACTCATGCTTTTCCCATACAGGCCCTGCCTGCTTTGGGTTTTCCTTAGAAGATATTGCTTTCCAAGAATAACACAGCCTGTTTGCCCCAGCGTTAATTCTCACAAAGTTTTCATATTTGGGCCATAAACATCTTTCACGACGCTGGTAAAATGGCCAAGGTGTTTATGAGCTGCAAGAAATATTTACGCCAAATGCATAAAAACAGAAATGGAACCGGTGCACCTCAAACTGGGATAAACCGCACTGGCCTGGGGGAAGGGGGGGGGGGGGGGGGGGGAGGGAAGAGAACGGGGGCGGGGCCAGAATGATTTCCCTGCAGGTTGTGAAGGCGAAGGGTTCATAAAAATGTTTAGTAAATGTTAACAGTAATTCAGGCCTGAGCAGGTGTGAGCGCCGCACACACGGCCAGGGCGACGGGAACTTGAACAGGGGGCCCAGCCGGCTCCAGAGAAAGCCATTCCTCTCCTTCGTGCCAGGGAGGGGCACGGACCCAGCAGCTCGGGTTCTGACATTCTGATCGTGCGGGCACATCAAGTTTTCCAGACATTTAGAGCCTGGGCTGAAACTGGGTTGCTATTTACCCGGCAAGTCAACAGCTACGGTGTAGCTGTTTTACCGGAAACATTTTCACACTGCAGCAGGCCTAAATCTGTTCTAATGTGGCAAGATGCCCACGGTTGTCTTTTTTTTTTTTTTTAAGTTTATTTATTGAGAGAGAGAGAGAGAGACCACGCGCACTCACGAGTGGGGCAGGGGCAGAGAAAGAGGGAGACACAGAATCTGAAGCAGCCTCCAGGCTCTAAGCGGTCAGCCCAAGAGTCCTATGCGGGGCTCGAACTCACCAACCGGGAGATCATGACATGGGCCACAGTTGGACTTAACCGACTGGGCCACCCAGGCGCCCCGAAAGGTAATCTTAAATATAATATACAGTTCAGAGGATCCTTTCTGTTGTTACTGTTTTCAAAATCCTCAGATACGCAGAGAAAATAACCCCAAATATCACACTGGGTTTGACTATTTTGCCCTTTATATTTCTGTATTGATTGCATTTTTTAAATAGGCCATAAAGAGATAAAAATGTCATAGATCTAGGGCACCTGGGTGGCTCAGTTGGTTGAGAGTCTGACTCTTGATTTCTGGCTCAGGTCATGAATTCACGATTCATGGGTTCAAGCCCTGTATCAGGGTTAACGCTGGCAGTGCTGAGCCTGCTTGGGATTTACTCTCTCTCTCTCTCTCTCTCTCTCTCTCTGTTCCTCCCTCCCACTTGCACACACTCTCTCTCAAAATAAATAAATAAACTTAAATAAACGCCACAGATCTCGGGATACCTGGCCGGCTCAGTCGAAAGAGCAAGTGACTCTTGATCTTGGGGTCATGAGTTCGAGTCCCACATTGGGCGTGGAGATTACTTTTTTTTTTTAATTTTATTTCATTATTTATTTATTTTTTTGGAGATTACTTAAATAAATGCTTAAAAATGTAATAGATCTACACATAAAAACATATTAAAAAATTAAAATGAGTGCATGTCAAAACTAGTGAAAACTGAGTAAGATCTGTAGTCTCCTTAAGTATATTACGCCAATGTCAGTTCCCTGGATTTGATAAATGTTCTGTAGTTACAGGGGGATGTCACCATGGGGGGAAGTGAGGGGATGGGACCTTTTTGCGCCATTTTTATGCTTCTGGTGGTCTATAATTATTTAAAAATAAAAAAAATTGGGCGCCTGGGTGGCGCAGTCGGTTAAGCGTCCGACTTCAGCCAGGACACGATCTCGCGGTCCGTGAGTTCGAGCCCCGCGTCAGGCTCTGGGCTGATGGCTCAGAGCCTGGAGCCTGCTTCCGGTTCTGTGTCTCCCTCTCTCTCTGCCCCTCCCCCGTTCATGCTCTGTCTCTCTCTGTCCCAAAAATAAATAAAAAATGTTGAAAAAAAAAAATAAATAAATAAAAAATAAAATAAAATAAATTTAAGAGGGCATCTCTTAGTCTGTAAAGGAAAGAATAAATACAGTGATTCGTAAAACGCGGCCATGGCATCCTGTTGAAATCGGAAGATACGGAGGGCAGAGTGGTGGGTACACAGGATGTACCCAGCAAGACGAAACACACGCTCAGCATAATGCGTGAGTAACGGCTGCTAGGAGGCGAATAGTGATTCCGTTTAGATGGAAGCTTTTCATTTCGGGTGGGTACTTCTTGGTACTTATTATTATTTTTTAACATTTACTTATTTTTGAGAGAGAGAGAGACAGAGCATGAGTGGGGAAGGGGCAGAGAGAGAGGGAGACACAGAATGGGAAGCGGGCTCCAGGCTCCGAGCTGTCAGCACAGAGCCCGATGCGGGGCTTGAACTCACGAACCGTGAGATCATGACCTGAGCCGAAATCAGATGCTTAACCGACTGATCCACCCAGGTGCTCCTTGGTACTTAATTTTTTAAAAATGTGGCTATACATTACTTCTAACACTACTTGTCATTTCATTCATTCTACTCTCCTAAGGTTTATTTCCCCCCCCAAACTTATACAAACACATACATGTACACACATATACGTGTGTGTTTCTGTACTGAATTTTTGCCCTAAGCAAGTTCTCCACTCACTGCTTACTCTTTCAGGTAAATCATCACTAAGTCCTTTTATCTATAAAAATGGAAATAAAGACTATTATCTCATAGATTGGAACTGGCTACGAGCACTCTCAGCGAAATCCTGGCCTGGTATACACCATGTCTGATCTCTAAGGAGAAGGGTATTAAAATATGCTTTGGACCTACTGTGTGCGAGGCACACTACATCCTTTATCTTATTTGTTCCTCAAAACAACCTGATCGTGTAGATATTTTTCATCACCTTTCAGCAGGCGAGGAAACTGAGAGCTTAACAGAGGTCACACAGCTCGTGATCTGGGGAGCTGGGATTTGAACTCAGAGAGCGTAGCTTGGGTATCTGTGCTCTCAAGCACTCCTTTACACTGCCTCAGGATGGAAACTTGAGACCTCGACATCATCATCATCACTGAAATGACTTACAAATAATGGATACACTACTGCTTTTGGATCGATCACCAGTAACATAACCGATAAATGATAGAGGACCCAGCATTGCACACGGAGAATGCAGTGAGTAACTTAGCACTTTCTATTGTTATCAGGCTATTCTATAGGAAAAGCAGCCAGATCAAGAGAATAACTGTGCCCTGCGTGGGCTGTGCGCACGAGAAACAGGGAGGGTCAGGGTGGAAACCCCCACCTGAAGCTGCCGGGTCCCCTGCTGGAAACAGAACTCCTGCAGGACAGGTGGGCAAGGGCAGAAGTCTCAGTGGATCATTCGGGGGGAAACAGGGGCAGAGTGTGGGGAAGAAATTTGCAGGGCTTGGTAGGGCAGAAGGCAAAATAATAGGGACTGTGAGAGGCTCAATAATATCCATCCCTATGATGCCCACATCCTAGGGGCGTCTGGCTGGCTCAGTTGGTTAAGCATCCGACTGCGGTTCAGGTTGTGATCTCGAGTTCGTGAGTTCGAACCCCGCGTCGGGCTCTGTGCTGACCGCTCAGAGCCCGGAGCCTGCTTCCGATTCTGTGTCTCCCTCTCTCTCTGTCCCTCCCCCACTCCCGCGCTCTCTTGGTCTCAAAAATAAACATCAAAAAAAAAAAAAAAAGAAAAAAGAAAAGAAAGAAGTCCACATCCTAATTCCTGAAACCTGTGAGGATGTCAAAAGTGGCTTTGCAGATGTGCTTAAATTAAGGACCCTGAGATTCGAAAGGTATCCTGGATTAGTCGGGCGGGTCCAAGGTTATCACGAGGGTCTTTGTAAGAGGGAGGCAGCAGGTCAAAGAAGGAAATAGGAGATGTAACGACAGAAGCCAGAAGTTGGGTGATGGAAGGAAGGTTCCAGTAGCCAAGGGGTGCTGGCACCCTCCGGAAGCTAGAGTAAGACAAAGGAAAAGGATTTTCTATTCGACACCCCGAAGGGAACCAAACCTGCGGGCGCCTTGCCTTTAGTCTAAAGAGATTCTTTCCGGACTTCGGGTGTCCAGACCTGTAAGAAAGTAAACTGGTGTTGTTTCAAACCACTGAGCTTGTGCTGAGGTGTTAAAGCAGCAACAGGAAACTGATACAGGGACTGAGCGTGGACTGGGGAGAAGAGAGAAAGTCGTGTTAGTCCTTTTCAAGTCCCTTCTTCAAGTGTTGGTAGATAGGGGGGAAAAGGTAAGCCTTCTTTGTAAATTACCTTTCTGTTGCCTTTTTGTGCTTCTTTAAATGTGTCTCCTTGCATTGGCGAGACTAGGAAGAGCCTTGGGTTTTATTTGGGTTATGCAGTTGTTAATGAATCGTGGGCCATAATAACAGAGGAGGTGAATCTACTTCACAGAGTAGAAAACCATGGACTACACAAATCCACGCTTCTCTAAAGAACCAGATCTGAAGCTGTGTTCATATTGTGAAGTTTTGCCTTCCCTGTTATTTTAAGGACACAATCCAATTTATAAAGTCTAAAACAATGTAAAGACAAAAATCAGGATTTTTTTTTTTTTTTTTGGAGTTAGGACAGGGCAAAAATAAATGTAAATGGAGAGTCCTTTTCTTTTTTTAAAAAAAAATGTATCTACACAAATAATACCTACTCTTGCAGACAAAATTTAAAATACAGATAAAAAGGAAAAAAAAAAGCCCCTAATTGTTAGAATATGAAACAGATACTTACTGTTGGTATAAATTCTCAGTATGTTTTTTATGCCTGAGTATCCTTACCTATTTAAAAAAAATTTTTTTTAACCTTTATTTATTCTTGAGAGAGAAAGAGACAGAGCACGAGCAGGGGAGAAACTGAGAGAGAAGGAGACACAGAATCCAAAGCAGGCTCCAGGCTCTGAGCCATCAGCACAGAGCCCAATGCGGGGCTCCAACTCACGAGCTCAAGATCATGACCTGAGCCGAAGTCGGACGCTTCACTGACTGAGCCACCCAGGCGCCCCTGTACTTGCCTATTTTTGCAAAAAGGTGATCATACTGCACAACTATGTTGCCGCCGCTTTGTGCATTAAACTATCATAAACATCTTTCCGTGTCAATCAATAAACTTCCCTGAAAGCGTCTCCCAAAGTGGTTTCCAAAGAATGTTAACAGGTGTTGAAAGAAACTCTGGGGTGGGATTATGCTGCAACCCTGGGTTAGAGGAAGCTAGAGAATTTGCTGTAAGACTTCTCAGATGCTGTCGTGTAAGAGACGCGGCACACAGATCTGACATGCTACACGAGGGAATGTTTCTCCAAGCTGTCTCACCACAGAAGCCTCCCCCCACTTTTTTTGTTATTGAAAATAAGTATCCATAAAATGAACCATTTTAAAGTGAATAATTCAGTGGTATCTACCACATTCACAATGTGGTACAAACCCCATCTCTATGTAGTTCCGGAACATTTTCATCAGTCCAAAATAAAACCCTGTACTCACTAAACAGCTGAGTCGTCCTTATCCTGGGATCATGAGCTCCTGGCTCTTCCTGGTGTTTGTTGAGTGAATAAATAAAGATACGGTTTAAGACTATAATAACAGCTCTTTCGACTTTGATCTGTTGGGCTACCTATTTACAAGGGTACAGAAGCCTATGGACATAGATCCACACTCAGTGGTAATCCAAGAGTGTCATCTCTCAAACCCTAGAGCAAAAAAGAGCCTGCTAAGATTTGGTCTCTTACTACACAGCTCAACCAAACAATATATTTACCCACATTCTTGAAGCCTAAGTAGAGACTATTTTTTCCAGAAGCATTCGGCAGATTATAAACACTTGAAAGGGCTACTTTTCACTCAACATACAAATCATCCTCAGCATCTACGTGGCTAGAAAACAGTTATCTTGTATCAAAATACCTCTATCCATACAGGGGAGAGGAAAAGGAGGGGAGGCTTCATCGTCTCCAGCAGGAAATCGAGAGATTACATTCTTCAGTTGATATTCCACAAGCGGAGATGTAACCCTAACACTCAGATTTCAGAGGTAAGAATCAGAACAACGACGCTCAGGAAGAATTCAAGTGCTTTTCTCAGAAGCCTGAACCTGGGGGCGGGGCAGCCTTGCTTTTCAGCATTAACCTTTCGCAGTTGATCGCGTTTTAATCACCAGAGGGGAATTCTTTCCCTTCAAATTGTTTTTCAGGTGAAGGGGGTTGAGAGGTACAGACTCCCAGTTATAAAATAAATAAGTCACGGGGATGTGAAGCACCAGCGTAAGGAATTTAAGTCAATAATATTGTAATAACTTTGTATGGCGACACGTGGTAATGAGACATATCCTGGTGAGCGTTTCGTAATGGGTATAAATGTGGAATCGCTATGTTGTACACTTGGAACCAATATAATATTGTATATCAACTATTATTATTATTATCTTTTTGGTCCCTGTTAAGCTCTGTGTTTTTATTGTTTTCAACTATTATTTTAAAAATAATACAGGTTTTGTTTTTGTTTTTGTTTAAAGAAATAGGTGCTTTGGGACGATAACAGTGGTACCTGATCATTTTGCTTTAGGAGAGTGCATGAGGGGCACCTGGCTGGCTCAGTCGGCGGAGCGGGACACTCTTGGCCTTGGGGTTGTGGGTTAGATACCTGTGTTAGATGTAGAAATTACTTAAAAATAAAATCTTTTAAAGGGGGGGGGGGTCTAGCCACATGAGTTCTAGCCACATTGAGTTCCAGACTGAAGACAAGATAGCATAAAATATCTCCACAATAACACAAGAAACGATGAGGCTGGTTCCTTCCAGGGCAGGGAACAGTATGGCCAGAGCAGAAAAGCAAGAAGGGCCTTCACTGCACACCCTGTCATAGTTTTTACATTTTAGAAGATGCAGATATATTACTTTTTACAAAATGACCATTTTGGGGAGGAAAAAACGACCCAAGGGGCCAGCATTTACATTTATTTGCAGTCCTTCATTTCTATGGTTACAAATGTATTAAAATGGATAAAAGTGACTACATGGAATCATAAAGTGAATTATTCAAAGCAAACGTGGCTAAATGTCAACCATCAAGGCGAAGGGAATGAACTTCATTTCACTATCCCACAACTTAAAGTTTTCCAATATAAAGGCTTGAGGGAAAATATTATAAAATTGAAACAATATGATAAACACCCAAGAAGCTTAAAAAAATCCTGGTACTCAGGCCATATCCGGGAATAATAAAATCAGAAAATCTAGGAGTGGGATTCAGCCATTAGTATTTAAAAACAATTTTTGGAGGGGGGAGGCTGGCTGGCTTAGTCAGAAGAGCATGTAACTCTTGATCTCAAGGTTGTGAGTTCCAGCCCCACATTGCGTGTGGAGACTACTTAATAAATAAAATAAATAAATACATATTCTTTCCTTCTTAGATGATTTCAATGTACAGCGAGGTAGAAACCAGTGCTCTAGAGAATTTCAAAAGGTTCGTTTGCTTTGACTTTTTATAATCTTTAGAGTGATTTCCTGTCTCAGCAAAGTAAGCTCTAAGACACTCGGAGTGACTCCTAACCTATTTTCTGTTACTTTAAAGTAACAAGAGCAAATAATACAATGGTAATGTTAGAAGCAGGTAAGTATCTTTATAAGGAAACAAATAGCCTGCTCTCTGAGATGCCAGTTGAAGCCAACAGGTTTGGGTTGGATACCCAGTGATACCCTGTAGTTTTATATTTTCATTTGACCTATTGAGTTTAACAAAGTTCCCTTCTTACTCTGCTGCATACTCAGAGCCTAGAGAAAGTTCTAGATGTTTCAGTATTTTGGAGAAGCTGGAATGGGACGAGGGCTGCAAATAATGGAAAACACAACTCAGCAGGGCCTGAACAATCAGGTCATTGATTAACCATCTATCAAGGATTTTCGCAGGGTAGCCTCCCCCAGGGCTGGTGATCTGGTTAGTTAATTTGGGAGCCTGGGTTTTTCTCTTCTTCCCACTCTCCCATCTCTAGCTTGTTTTCCGTCTGCCTCCCATCCAGGCCCCCAGGCTGCAGGGATCTGGGAGTCACAGGGGGATGGTGATGTCGAGGGGCGACAAAAAAAGTCCCCACGTTTTATCCCCCTTCAAGGATGAGGAGCAAAGCCTCGTAGCAGGCTCCCCTTCATACCTTTTCTCATACCTTGTCTCATGTACCTTTTCCTAAGGCAATGACTTGGCAAGGGGAACAAGGCCACCATGGTGGGGCTCACATCACGGGAGCGTCGTATACACACACACACCCCCAAAATGATATAAATGACTTTATATTCCAGGGTCTTCTCTTTATTTTTTGATTTTAAGTAATCTCTATGCCTAACGTGGGGCTTAAACTCATGACTTCAAGATCCAGAGTCACATGCCTTATTATTACTGTTTTTTTATTATTTATTTAAAATGTTTTTTTATTTATTTTTGAGAAAGAGAGAGACAGAGTATGAGCAGGGGAGGGGCAGAGAGAGAGGGAGACACAGAATCCGAAGCAGGCTCCAGGCTCTGAGCTGTCGGCACAGAGCCCGACAAGGGGCTCGAACTCTCGAACCGCGAGATCATGACAGGGGCTGAAGTCAGACAGTCAACCGACTGAGCCACCCAGGTGGCCCCGTGATCTCACAGTTTGTGAGCCTGGGCCCCGCATCAGGCTCCGCAATGACAGTCTGGAGCCTGTTTGGGATTCCCTCTCTGACCCTCCCCTACTCACACACAAGTGCTCTCCCTCTCCTTCTTTTTCTCAAAATAAACACAAAATATTTTTAAAAATCTTAAAAACATAGGGGACCAGCGAAACAAATTATGGTCCTCTGCACAAGAGGAGGGGGACTCTATGTGCTGATATGAAATGCGTTTCAAGGTCTATTGTTTATATATACAGAAGTAGCATAAGCTACCATTTGTATATTAGACAGAAAAAAATATGTACATCTGTTGGATTATATACGCATAAAATATCTCTGAGAGCACAGGTGAGCTTCGTTCCGGGGCCCATGGTCAGTGGGTAGTCTTCATACCCTCCTGTACCTTGCGTACCTTTTGATCGCGAACCCTGTGAATTTTTAACGGATTCAAAACAATTAAGTTTATGCACACCCCAGCGCGCCCGGCTGGCTCAGTCGGTTGGACATTTGACTTGATTTCGGCTCGGGTCATGATCTCATGGTTTGTGGGGTTGAGCTGTGCATCGGGCTCTGCACTGATAGCCTGGAGCCTGCTGGGGATTCTCTCTCCCTCCCTCTCTCTGCCCCTCCCCTGCTCACTTGCTCTCTCAAAATAAATAAATATTAAAAAAAAGAAAAAAGTTTAGAGGCGCCTGGGTAGCTCAGTCGGTTGAGCTCAGGTCATGATCTCGCGATTGGTGAGTTCAAGCCCCGCGTCGGGCTCTGGGCTGACAGCTCAGAGCCTGGAGCCTGCTTCCGATTCTGTGTCTCCCTCTCTCTCTCTGCCCCTCCCTCGCTCATGCTCTCTCTCTCTCTCTGTCTCTCTCAAGAATAAATAAAACATTAAAAAAAAATTTTTTTAAGTTTATGCACCCCCCCACACACACATCATAATTGGCAGTCTGAATTTGTATATGAGTAAAATGTAATGTACCATAAAAAAACAAACTGTCACAGCTACCCATGCCATCATCCCGTGCCGGTTGGTTTGCACGTGGCATCTCACTTAAGTGTCACCAAGTCAGTAATGGGATCCCAGGAACTCACAACATGCTTCTCTGTTTCTTTTGGCCTTTCCCACTGGACTCTCCCACAAAGGCACTCCAAATACACTTACCATTTAAGTATAAAGAGAAAGCTCATCACGGAAACACAGTTTCAAAACAAGCCCCTTGGGGCGCCTGGGTGGCTCAGTTAAACATCTGACTTTGGCTCAGGTCATGATCCCACGGGTTCGTGAGTTTGAGCCCTGCATCGGGCTCTCTGCACAGAGCTCGCTTCGGATCCTCTGTTCCCCTCTCTCTCTGCCCCTCCCTTGCTCCTGCGTGCCCCCCCCCCAAAAAAAAACATTTAAAACAAAAACAAAATAAGCCTCTTAATATCTGCACTCCCACCCCCCACCCCCACGACAAGACTGCAGCCCTGAGCCCCTTGCACACAAAACTCAGGCATGGCTGCGGGCTCCTGGATCATGATCCCTTTTTGCACAGATGAAACCTTTGGGGCTCTGATCAGTTGCATGGTGTGGCCAACATCATATAAATCATGGCAGTGGGGGTCTAAACGTGGTATGTGTGACCTCAAAGGCCAGGATTTCTCAAAGATTCCCTTGAAATCTGTTATTGAAAGTCATCTGATTTTCTTTAACAAAACGTAACTGATCTCACAAAGAAAGCTGGGGGAAAGCTGGAGTCGATATACAGAAAACCTTGCTTGTCTTGTTTCTTGGGAACTCGGTCATTCCCCTTATACGAGACACGCCTTGAGGATAGGAGCAGCCACAAAACATGATGAAAATAGGGCGTTGTGGAGGAAAGCGGTCATTCTAAAGTTCACCCTCCTGTTCCAGCATTTGGGAAATTGATATGTATGTGTGCACACACGTACACATACACGTACACAGACTGGTGAACTTTCCCCCTTGTGTTTGGACTTAAATGGAAGTTAAAATGAGAATGACTGGGGAAATTAGTGGCATTTGATGAGAGTATTAAGGAAACTGCCCGCTTAGAAAATCACGCTGTGGGGGCGCCTGGCTGGTTCAGTAGGTGGAGGGTGTGACTCTTGATCTCGGGGTCATAGGTTTGAGCCCCACGTTGGGTGTAGAGATTACTTAAATATAAAATCTTTTCAATAAAAAAAATCATGCTGTGACGCGGCCATACGTTCGGTCTCTGAAACTGGTGGGGAGAGAGCCCTGGGCACTCAAAAATTTCCAGGTCTCTGCCGTAACAGGGAACTATTCCTTGTACTTACAGTTCATGGCTATAAGCAATTAAAACGCTGCATTCTTAAGCATAAATGCATTATTTGTTCTTAGTATTTAAATCTCTCAAAAAGTATATAGGTCAGGGGCACCTGGGTGGCTCAGTGGGTTAAGCATCCGACTTTGGCTCAGGTCATGGTTAAGTGCCTGACTTCGGCTCAGGTCATGATCTCAAGGTTCGTGAGTTCGAGTCCCACGTCGGGCTCTGTGCTGACAGCTCAGAGCCTGGATCCTGCTTCGGATTCTGTGTCTCCCTCTCTCTCTGCCCCTCCCCCCTCTCAAAAATAAACAAATATTTTTGAAAAAAGTATAGGTCAAACTCCCTGTCATCGTGTATTTCTTTTGGGGCAAAGAATTGAAGCCCACTCTTCCTTTCTATTTAGATTTTTAATTTTTGTCAAGAGAAAAAGTTAAACAAGGTGAGGAAAGCCAAGATTTGTGATGCAATGCATCTTTTCCCTGTTCCGCAGAGATTTATCCCTGAGCACACAAAGTGTAGAAGAAATGAACAAAAGATTGGAGCTGAAAACCTGAAGGGCTTGCTTTCTGCCCATTGAGCAGATAACTAGAACATTCTGCATTATCTATGCATATGGGGTTTTTATTATTTTTACCTAAAGGTGGCTCTTTCTGGTAATGACAAACGTGTCTAAAAAAAAAAGGCGGGGGGGGCGCCTGGGTGGCTCAGTCGGTTAAGCGTCCGACTTCGGCTCAGGTCACGATCTCGCGGTCCATGAGTTCGAGCCCCGCGTCGGGCTCTGGGCTGATGGCTCAGAGCCTGGAGCCTGCTTCCGATTCTGTGTCTCCCTCTCTCTCTGCCCGTCCCCCGTTCATGCTCTGTCTCTCTCTGTCTCAAAAATAAATAAACGTAGGAAAAAAAAAAAAAGAAGAAGAAGAAAAAGCCTGGTTTTTCTCAATACACCTTTAAAGGTTTTTAAATTATTTCATATCTGGTCAAGTTGAGATTTTTAAGAACCTCATTTTTAATTTGTAATAAAAGTTTACAACTTGTGATGTGTTCAAAAAAGTCAACAAACAGCAAGCACCTGTTTAATAAATGTGTTAAATTAAAAAAAAAAAAGAATAAATTATCTTGGGGGATTCTCTTCCATCTCTGTAAGCAAAAAAAAAAAAAAAATCATTATAAAATATCAATAATAAAGTTAATGCAGGCTCATTGAAGAAAATCTGAAAAATAAAACCTACCCAGAATCCCACTTCCAGAGATAATTATAGCAAATGTTTTGGTTCATTTTCTTCCAGTCTTTTTTCAAGGTGGGGAGGGAATGAGGGGGGATTTACAAGAATTTATTAATCAAGTCTCCACAGTTGGGAGTGTATTTGGATTGAGAAGCAAAATATATTATAAAATGAAAATACTCATTCAGTCCCTGTCTTTAAAAAAAATTTTTTTAGTGTTTATTTATTTGGGGGGGGGGGGGGGGGGGCACAGGGAGGAGGAGAGAGAGAGAATTCCAGGCAGGCTCTGTGCTATAAGCAGCAAGCCTGACGTGGGGCTTGAACTCATGAACCGTGAGATCACAACCTGAACTGAAATCAAGTCAGATGCTTAACCAACTGAGCGACCCGGGCGCCCCCATTCAGTCCCTGTCTTAGGTCACGTTTTCTAGAAGCAGACTCTCAGATGGAGACTTGCCCATGGAGTTTATTAGGGAGTGACTTTGAGCACAACACCTGCCAAGAGTGGAGGGAGAGGCTGACTGGCAGTGTGTTTGCAGAAGAAGCCTCAGCGGATCCTGTTTGGGGTCTGGAACGGGGACGGCCTTCACAGCTGTCCCAGAGGCTGCGTGTTTGTATCCAGTTTTTGGACGCAGGCTGACCCTGGGGACTGGGGTAGAAGGTCAGGAGAATCATCCGAATCCAGTCAAGGGCACTTCTGAGCACCGATCGCCAGGAATGAGGGTGTCGGTCCTTCCCTGGTGCACAACATCCATCCTTCCCTGGGTAGTAACAGCCTCCCCTTAACCTCCATCGATCCAACATTCTCTCCCTACACGGCTAACAAAACAGTACAAGCACAAGGTTTGGTCACTAGCAGAGTGAAAATGTAGATCTTAAGAATGCAAGATTTCATGAAGTCAGTGAGAGTGAGGTTGGGAGCCATTCCGATTGTAGGCAAAGCCATTTCAGGGCTCCTGGGTGGCTCAGTTGGTTAAGCATCTGACTCTTGATCTCGGCCACGGTTTACGGGTTCAAGCCCCACCCTGGGCTCTGCACTGACAGCTGGAAGCCTGCTTGGGACTCTCTCTTCCCCCCCTCTCTACCCCTCTCCCGCTTGTGCTCTTTCTCTCTCAAAAATAAATAAATAAAACATTTTTAAAAAATAAAGAAATGCATTCCTTGAAAAAAAAAAAAAAAACAACAAAAAACAAACGAACAAGCCAAGCGATGTTCTAGCCTCGTGGGACACAGAAGAGAAAAGTCAACAAGGACAACGAAGACAAGCGTTTTCTTCAATAAATATATTGCAAGGGTTCAAAAAGAGAGGGAGAGCCAATTTCTTGGACTTTATTTGGATCCCATCTCAAATAAGCAAACTGTAAAAAATAATGACATCGAGGAGACAGAAATTTGGATATCGACTGGATATCTGATGACATTGAGGAAGTGTTGGGTAATAATAACGCGTGGTGGTTCTAGCAAGGAAGTAGTCCTTCTCTTTGCGAGATATATACTAACGTGTGTGCAGATAGAGCAATATGGCGTCTGGAGGTCTGTTGGTGATGGGGGGCTGGGGTGCCTAAGAGTGACATGGGCTGGTAGTGTTGAAGCTGGGTACACGCGGGTTCATATACTTGTCTGTCTACTGTTGCATGTGTTTGAAACATTTTCCATAATAATTTTATGAAATATTTTCCTTTTTTTTTTTTTTTTTAAAGAGAAAGAGTACAGTTTCAACCTGAAAAGATCACCAGCGTCCCTTGGGAAAACCAGTTATGCCTCTGAGTATTATTTTCTCGATGTTTTTTTCAAACCTGACCTTCTTTATGACCCAGCGCAAAATTGAATGTCAAGAGAATAAGATCCTGCGATGGTACCTTCCAATTCTGTCCGGAAAAGTAGCTAAGCCCCCAAACAAAAGAACAAACACCTTATTCATGCTCAAGGACGTCCTCAGAATTAATGTAGAGCTGTCATTATGAGCTGCATGCGGTTAAAAATAACATTAAATCGCTTATTTTTGTAGCCTTGATGTTCGTTTTTGGTTTTGTTTTTTTTGATGTTCGCTTTTAAGATAAAGCCCCAATCAATTCCCCCCCTTTATATATTAGAGAATTTCAGTCACCAAAGTGGATTCATTTGAACAATTATTCTCCAGAACAGACAAGGCATTTTGTCCCCCTGCTTTTTGAAATGGAAATATACAGTCCAAGTATAAAACCACAACTTTGGACGCCTATTTCTTTTTGATAGAAAAGTACATACAACCAGAAACTATATTCTTGAGTTTACCAGAACATGCTGCTTTCCCAGATGCTCGCTCTGCTTTGCAGCTTTAACCCACGTGGGCTTTCGTTTCGTTTGTTGTGTGTGTTTTATTGCGAAGGGACGAGAGTCACAGCTAGCATTTCAAGGAAGTCAATGCCTTGTAACTTCTGTCTTCCTGTGACCTAATAACATAACCGAACACAGCGCGGCGAACGGTTAAAAGTCAGCGCACAGGGGGAATGGGTGACTTCGCAGGGTTTCTTCCTCGCACAGACTGTATCTTTGCCAAGAGGTGCTATTACATTCCACGTATTCCTGCCGAGTATTGACATCCAGCCATGGAGACAAAATAATCTCTTTGCCTCCCCCACCTTCAGCACTCCCCCATCAGGAAGGCGATTGCCAAACTAATGTATGGAAAGTGAATCTTTTGTACTCCTTATAATGACCAATTTTTCCTTGGGGCTCACCAAAGCTATGCAAACAAGAGCTCCATTGTCCCTTTCAGAGGAGAATAATAGAAAACTTAAATGAAATCTGGAGGCCATTTGACCTCCTAGGAAACACGGGGGTAGATGTGCAGCTTGAAAACCTGAGCCTGTTAACACGTGACATGTTATATACCCTCCTATTTCCAGAGGACTTGCGATGTCCACGGAAGTTGTGGGAGAGCCATTTCCTCATTTCAGGATTCTGACTCTGAGCCACATCAGAGAACTCACCAGACAGACTTGGTCGAAAACAAAAATTAAAAGAATTTTACATTGATCATCGTAATAGTGAGTGTAATGACAGCTACCGTTTACTGAATGCTTAATTTCTAACCCCCCCCCCGCCCCCCCCGGGACCCTGTGAGGTGGGCATGACTATCGAGCCCATTCTACAGACGAACAAACTGAGGCTCCGAGAGAGAAAGTAGCTCATCTAGGACGTCTTCAAGATGGTTGTTAAAATCTAGATGATTTTGGAAGTTTCTTTCTTAAATTGTGCTGTTGTCTCTCGTAGACTTTTTTTTTTTTTTTTTTGAAATGTTAAAAGATTTCCCATGTATTTAATTACATAATAAACATTAAAGCAAATTGTAAGCTAAGCAGAAGAGGGAGCCACACCCTACGCAGAGGCACTTGGTGCGGATGACTGTCCCCAGGGCAAGGCCGAGGGCCATGAGCTGAGGACGGCAGGGCCACATCTGGGGAGGAGTCTGGGTCCCTGAGTCAACCCACCTAGGAACCCTTGGATTGAATGCTGGCAAAGTACACAGAAAATCCATGAACTTGTAAGACCTTGCCCGTTGTGACTGGTTTCTCCTGAGTTCTCATGACTGTCATTCGGGTCTCTTGGTCCGTTCCGGGAGACCCTTCGGTCCAGTGCCCTCGTCCAGACGTTGACCAAACACAAGAGAGAGAGGGAGTCTTAGGGGAAAGAGGTCTATGGGACCTTTACAGGCAGGACCAGCCTTCCCTGCGGCAGAAGGAAATTTGAAATCGGGAGGATGAGCCTCACCACTCTGCTCTGACACGCTGGTGACCAGAGAGGGGGGCATGGCATGGCAGTGCTTGGACCCTCCAGGCTGGCGGCTTGGCCAAGCACAGCTCCCGGCTGCAATCAGGCCCTCCCACTTTCCCAATGTACCGAACACGTAATATCACGTGCTATCTGTGCAGCGAGGAAGCAATTAGAAAGCACTGTTTTCTAGAACCTGGCTGGCTTCCCTCTCCCCCGGTGCTAATCATGGTCTCTCCTGGTGGCTGGACACTTGTTTGTGTTACAGACAGGGCACCCCTCAGGGTTCCGTGCGATCAGGTGTGGCCCACAGGACACTGGCCATCAGAGGAAGAGCTTCGGTGCCTATGGGACTGGGGAGGGCCTGATGCCTGCCACCGAAATGTCTTCCCCGTTGGTCCTGGAACAGCCGTGAGGTGCGCTGCTGGTGACGTCTGTCGACTTGAGGTCTCTCGGGGTTTCCCTGGGAGCCCCTGCTCTGTGCTGCTATGAGGTTTTATAGTCAAGAGCTGACATATTCGAAGAAGAGGGAAAGGGCTGGCTGAAAGGTGTTCTGCCTTGGCCGAAGTCTGGGCACGGGTCAGGAAGAAGACAGCACAGACTACGGAGCCTCCACCACTAGGAACCCTGTGCTTGGTGGCACTAAATACAAATCGGAACAAATCCAACAGGCGGAGAACACAGAAGGCTTTCCTGGAGAAGTACAGAGAAATGAGACTCCTTGGCTTTTTTTCCTTTCCTCTTTCTTAGGTTTATTTATTTATTTCGAGAGAGACAGAGACAGCATGAGCAGGGGAGGGGCAGAGAGAGAGAGGGAGGGAGAGAGAGAATCCCAAGCGGGCTCCGCACCGTGGGCACGGAACCCGACGCGGGGCTCGAACTCACCAGACTCGAGCCGACACCAAGAGCCGACGCTTAACCGACTGAGCCACCCAGGCGCCCCCCTCTCAGCCTTCATTTCACAGCTGCTGAGGACTTGGCCCCAAGGACAGATAGGGTCACCTGGACGCACGTGAGAACGCCACTGATCCCAAGGGACGGATGCAGAGAGCATCTGGAAAACATCTCAGAACAACGTGCGAGGAGAAAACAACGGATGGCTGGAACAAACACACTCGTCTTCAGCAAAGTCTAGAGCCCCTCTCCCAAGAAACAGAGGGATGGAAGTCCAGGGGGACAGAAACTGAAAGTCGCAGGAGGAGGGCTGGACCACTCAACCACACAGATGCCGCAGATCCCCAACCAGAAAGGGAGCCGGTTAAATCCTTGAGTCGAGACCCTACTGGAGACCGCGCACGGGCCCCATCTCCTTCAAGAAGGCCACGTGGAGGCTGGGAAGTTGGAGGGAGACGAAAAGAGAGAAGCAGGACCCCAGACTGTCTGTCAGCAGCTGAGGAGGCTCCCTTTCTGCTGCTAACTTAAAAGCGTCCCTTAACAGGCGCGGAGAAGATAGGTCTCCAAACTGAGCGAGCGTCTTTGCGGTCGGAGAATCCACAGCCCGAAAGTGACACGCCGACGCCTGAAACTTCAAAGGGTGCCCGGGTGACCTCAAGGGCAGGGAAAGCGGCTTCTGAGAAAACCACCCCGGGGAGGAAACACGCTGCCTGGAAACCGAGAGGAAACGGCTCCACGCGCGCAGACACGTGAACTCCCCGCGTCGGACGCGCCACGTCTGGAAGAAGGGGGCCCGCGCCGTCCACGAGGAGTCGCAGAGAAGCGCCTGCTCCTATCCAGACGAGACGCTGTCCTCTGAGATCTGCTTCTCTGCATAGCACGCGGGACACAGGGAAGGGGACAAATAGGCAGGGGCCGGACAGTGCGTGGACGCATCTTAGAAAGACCCTTGCCGTCACGTCCGCTTCTGGGGAAGGTGGTTGGCAGCTCTGCCCGCGGAGAGGAAGCTCCAGTGAACTAAGACGGGACAATGACCGTATCGGACAGCGACCGGCCAACGTCCAGGTCAGGTTCCAGCACTTTCCACGAGCAATTTGGCAGGGAATCGCGGGGAAGGGGGAGGGTCGTGCGGGACGGCTCAGAGATCGAGGGTCACATCCCGGTGTGATTCCGGCAGCCGGGCCTGGACACCCACAGCCGTGACGAGACGCCTGCCCGGGTCTTCCCCAGAAAAGGGATTTTGATGGATCTCTTCTTTCCAGTCTCACGGCTGGTGTGTAATTCAGGCTATAATTGCTCATGATCTCGTTTTATAGCATGATAATGCCTGGGTGGTGATTTTCAAATAAAGACTCACTTAATATACTTACTTAAAAAATTTTTTAAGTTCATTTATTTATTTTGAGAGAGAGAGAGAGCGAGCGCGTGAGTGGGTGGGGCAGAGAGAGAGAGAGGGACAGAGTCCCAAGGAGGCTTTGCACTGTCGGCACAGAGCCTGACGTGGGGCTTGAACCCACAAACCGTGAGATCATGACCTGAGCTGAAATCAAGACTCAGATGCTAAACCGACTGAGCCTTCCAGGTGCCCCATTTAATAGAATTCTTGTGCATACATTATTTTCACATCATTGGCTCCTCTAAAGTTAAATCGTGTAAGTATTGCATTTTGATTTCAATAAAAGGTCCACTTTGACTTAAAGCATCATTGAAGTTTGTCGTGGGCAGAAACTTTTTTTTTTTTTTTTTTAACATTTTATTTATTTTTGAGACAGAGAGAGAGACAGAGCATGAACAGGGGAGGGGCAGAGAGAGAGGGAGACACAGAGTCGGAAGCAGGCTCCAGGCTCTGAGCCATCAGCCCAGAGCCCGACGCGGGGCACGAACCCACGGACCGTGAGATCGTGACCTGAGCTGAAGTCGGATGCTCAACCGACTGAGCCACCCAGGCGCCCCAAGACTTTAAAACAATAAAGGTTACCTCTGTAGGCTACGAGATGTTAGAAATCAGCAAAAATAACTTCATAAGTTTTAATTGTTTTATTAAGAAATGCACAGAATGGGGGGGGGGTGGTTGGCGCCTGGGATGCTCTGTCGGTTGAGTGTCTGACTTCAGCTCGGGTCATGATCTCATGGTTCATGGGTTCGAGCCCCGCGTTGGGCTCTGTGCTGACGGCTCAGAGCCTGGAGCCTGCTTCGGATTCCTTGTCTGCCTCTCTCTCTCTGCTCCTCCCCTGCTCATGCTCTGTCTCTCTCTCTGTCAAAAATAAAAAATATACACATAAAAAAAAATGCACAGAAGGGAGCCTAGGTGGCTCAGTCAGAAGAGTGTGAAACTCTTGATCCCGGGATTGTGAGTATGAGCCCCAGGCTGGATATAGGGATTACTTAAGTAAAAAAAAAAACAACCCGCAAAAACATCTAAATAACAACCCAAGCCCCTCCGATGGCTTCCCTCCACATGCAATCTGGCTCTGACCGCCCTGGGCTTCCTCGAGGAGCTCCAACTCTAGCGTGTTTCCTCCTCAGGGCATCCGTCCTTGCTGCTTGTCTTCCTCAAGATGTTCGCATGGCCTTCATTATTCAGTTTCAGTTCAAATGACACCTCCTCCAGGAAGCCCTCCCTGACCACCTTGCTGAAAATGGTCCCCTTCCCCTGAGTCATTCGCTATCACTCTTTCTTCAATGCACTTTTGCTGGCCAACATCATCTCCTTTACCCTTTGCATTTTGGGAAAATCCTTGCCATTAGGCACTCCTAGCTTTGCTCCAGTTTTTGGATGAGGAGACCGAGCACGCTTTGCCCAAGACGAGACGGTCCTGGGTGGAGTCAAAGATAAGGGGTCCAACTCCAGACGCCCCACTTGACCATCTCAACTTCAAGGTGAGATCAGAAAGGAAAGGGGGGCCTTCCCAGTTTGTGGGCCCCCACTTTTATCTGGCTTTCCCATTCTTTGCCCTTACCTCCATCTACCTAGAATTAGCCTTTCGCTCATAGCTCTGTCCTCTGAGAATTAAGCTATTAGCTTAATTAAATATTAGCTTAGGTGGCATCAATTAGAGTAAAACCTAGAAGGCTCAAGATGTCACCCATCAGAGATAAGATGTGCCTCTACCATTGAGACAATATTGGGCTGTGTCAGATCAGTGATAGGATGTGTGTGTTACATTATTATATATATTATATTGTACTTATATTATTACAATATAATCTATTAATATACATTAATATTATATATTATATCATACACACACATTATATGTTACATATAATATATACACACTATATATTATATATAATATATATTTGTTACATTATATTTGTGTTTATATACACACACATATACACACATACAATGTAACACATATAATATATTACATGGAATATATATATTCCATGTAATACATATAATATATTACATGGAATATATATATTCCTCTTCCCCAGGAGAGTTATAGTGCCCTTTCAAAGCAAATGATTTTGCTGTATAAGACAGGAATCTAATTTGCCTACTTTGAGAGGAAGCATTCAGTGAAATGCTGGCTGTTATTATTATTCCTAGAAGAATAGAAGAGAAGGGCGTTTGATTAAACACCTGTCAGAGGCAGTGCCAGGTACAAACAAGAGGGCTCCAATGACTCTGCTGGGACACTTCCGTGCATATGAACCCATCAACCCTCACACCAGCCTCTATGTATTCCTATTGTTCCCATTGCACAGATGGGAAAACAGAGGCTGGGGAGAGGTTCGACAACTTGGCGAGGACCACATAACCAGTGAGTGGCGAAGGTAGAATAAGATGCCAGGTAGCCTGTCTCGGGAGCACACACTCCAAACCAACATCATCAAAGCGGGTCCTCTGCTAAGCAGGGTCAGCACTCCCTTGGAGCTTGTTAGAAATGCAGTTCCTCGGTTCACATCCCAGATTTACAAAATCTGAAGCTATGGAGGTGGGTTTCAGCAATCTGGGGTTTAAAAGACCCTCTGCATGATTCTGACGCTCAAGTTAGGGAATCACGGCTGTAGTCCTCCCCAAGGGCATCGATTTGGAATTTAACATGTCTTACAGCCTAAGAGCCAACTACTTGCTCAGACATTATCCAGGCTGAACACAATTCATGCAAGGCCTGAAGCAGCTCTCCAGGAGGGTATTCACAGGGGGAGGGGGCGGGGTGAGAAGCATATGCAAGAACGTGGGACAATATGGATTGCCCCTCCCCCCCCCATGTACCTCCTCCCTTCAGGGCGGCGAGGAGACATTTCACATCATGTTCTCATCTACAACCCTGGGAGGTTGGGACTGTTAGCATCCCCATTTGACAGACAGAGACACCGAGGCTTAGCGAGGTAAACATGCTTAAGTCATACATATTAGACACATATCTAAACCCTACAGAGGGTGGTAGGGTTTAGATATGAACCCAGGACCGAGTGGTTGAAAAGTCTGTGAAGTGAAAAAAAAAAACCCACAAAAAACAAAATACAGACCAATTTGAATAGTAGGCTACCATTTGTAGGAGAAAAAGAAATGAATATTTTAATATATTTTGTGTGTGTGTGTGTGTGTGTGTATATATATATATATATACTTATATTCTTTTATACTTATCTTATATCCACTTTATTTTGTATACATATGTGTGCATGTTTATTTATTTTGTATGCACCAGACATTTCCTTGAATATGTTTGAAATATATCTAGGAAAATGCATGTAAAAATAGGAACAGCGATTGCCCCTGGAGAGGAAAACTCAGTTCTGCAAGACAGGCTTTAGACGGGAATTATTTCTTTTTAACCATTCTCTAGTCTTGGGATTTTGAGGTATATGGATATATGCCCATGAAAAGTTAAATGACAAGAACATGAAATAATTTTATACTCTTTCATGAATATTCTTTTAAAAAAATCAACAAGTGAAATGTTATCACCAGCCTATCCCCCAGTCTTTGGGACAACTTGATTTTTCTTAATGGGAAAATATTTACTTGCCTCCCGTAAATAGTTTAACTGATGTGAAAAAATGCAAGCACCTAACCTCTCCCCTCCTTTTCCTCACCCCTTCCATACCCTGGAGATAACTCTTACTAAAGATCCATCCGTCTGTCTGCCCACCTGCTAAGCATCCATGAGTAGGTTATGGAGCTCACACAGATTTACGATTTGCCTTTTAGTTAGCAAGACAATGGATGCTTCTCCTGTTGCAATATCTTCTCATTCATTTTAGCGGTATTTTGTTGTTTGCATGGACCATGACTTTTAAAGACAACTCGAATGGATATTTGGAACTTCTAGTCGTTCCATTACAAATAATGCCTCAGTGTCAATCCCTGTGTACCTGTAGGTAGAATTTAGACCACCCTCATTTTTATGATGACATTAATTTAGTGGACTTGGGTAAAGTTTCTTTACCTCACTGTTTGTTTCTTTACTAAACAGAAGGACTAGTCAGACCTTTTTAAAACTAGTGACAACCTCACAGATAGATGGAGGACCCAGCTAACTTTTACCAGGATCCGCGTACAAAAATGACTTTAGTCGGGGCGCCTGGGTGGCGCAGTCGGTTAAGCGTCCGACTTCAGCCAGGTCACGATCTCGCGGTCCGTGAGTTCGAGCCCCGCGTCGGACTCTGGGCTGATGGCTCGGAGCCTGGAGCCTGTTTCCGATTCTGTGTCTCCCTCTCTCTCTGCCCCTCCCCCGTTCATGCTCTGTCTCTCTCTGTCCCAAAAATAAATAAAAAACGTTGAAAAAAAAAATTAAAAAAAAATAAAAAAAATAAAAAAAACCCAAAAATGACTTTAGTCAAGGTCACGTTTGAGTCAACTACAGAACGCAGTTTAGGAACACAAGCACAAAAGTGCTCATTGACTTCTCATTTATTTCCGACTTAAGCATACAGACGCGTCACTTCTCCCAGGTACTAAAAGAAAGAGTTTTTTGACAACAGAGAAAATGAAACAGAAGTAAAAGGAGCTCGCAACGGGCACACAAATTTAGACGTGAAGAAGGTATTTACTGCATCATTTGTTTGCCGTAGGGAAAAACTGGAAGGAACTTGAAAAGCCACCAAAAGGGAAGGGCTTTTTTTTTTTTTTTTTTTTTAATTTTTTTTTTCAACGTTTTTTATTTTTGGGACAGAGAGAGACAGAGCATGAACGGGGGAGGAGCAGAGAGAGAGGGAGACACAGAATCGGAAACAGGCTCCAGGCTCCGAGCCATCAGCCCAGAGCCTGACGCGGGGCTCGAACTCACGGACCGCGAGATCGTGACCTGGCTGAAGTCGGACGCTTAACCGACTGCGCCACCAGGCGCCCCAAGGGAAGGGCTTTTTGATGTACTATGTACATCACCGCGCATCGAATCCGCGGACTACGACATACAAGTGAAAAAGAACGAGGCTGACTTACGGATGCCAAGTTGGAAAGATTGGCAAATCCAACGGTTAAGTGAAATGAAAGAGTCACCTGTGTGGCATGGCAGCATTAATTTTAAAAGTATTTTTTAATGTTTATTTATTTTTGAGACAGAGAGAGACAGAGCATGAGCGGGGGAGGGGCAGAGAGAGAGGGAGACACAGAATCTGAAGCAGGCTCTGGCTCCGAGCTCCGAGCTCCGAGCTCCGAGCTGTCAGCTCAGAGCCCGACGCGGGGCTTGAACTCAGGGACCGTGAGATCATGACCTGAGCCGAAGACGGCCGCCCAACCGACTGAGCCACCCAGGCGCCCCAGCAGCATTAATTTTAAAAACAACCACACTAGGGGACCCTGGCTGGCTCAGTCGGTGGAGCATGTGACTCTTGGTCTTGGGGTTGTGAGTTCGAGCCTCACGCTGGGCATAGAGATTACTTAAAATAAAATAAAATAAAATAAAATAAAATAAAATATGAAATAAAAAACAAATAAAATAATAAAATGAAATGAAATGAAATGAAATAAAATAAAATAAAAAATGAAATAAAATGAAATAAAATAAAAAATGAAATGAAACAAAATAAAGTAATAAAATAAAAAAATTAAATTAAATAATAAAATTTAAAAAAATGAAAGGAAATGAAATAAAATAAAAAATGAAATCAAATGAAATAAAATAATAA